>NW_010300273.1:0-23398 GCF_000700745.2 Antrostomus carolinensis | reverse complement strand
GCTGATGCTCTGGATATCTTGGATAGAGACCAGGAACCAGTTGTGGAACTGGAACTGAAGATCTGGCGATGTTTGCTTCCTGCAGCAGTAGTACAGCTTACTTTTTAAATGTTAGAATAATTTAGTTTGGTCATACTTAAAATACTGCAGGCCCTGCGTTGTATAATGTGCATGGAACAGGGAGGTGAAAAGTGATTGGAGGTGGAGGGGGAGAAGGGGAGGACAGTTCCCAGGAGGATCATATGGATCATTATTCCTGCTTCACTTTTTCCTGAAAGCTTAGATATACAGGGAGGGTGGGGGAAGTTGGCTGCTGTTAGCAGCCCTTTAGTGATGATGGATTTTTCATGTGGATTTTTTTTTTTACACTGAAAACTTCAAATAGTGACTTGCTCTGTCTCTAAAACTCTGACTTTCTTTTATTATTATTATTATTATTTCCTTGTTCCTAATTAACTCTCAATATCTCTTAGGGACAGATTAAAGTGCAGGATTCTTTAAGTTAACTCAAATCCTCCAGTACAGCATGTCCAAATGTGTGAACTTAAAATGTAGATGCTGATCTCTCATGTGTCAGGGGAAACAGAACAGAAACATTTGAGAAGCAGCTATATGTGTGTCGTGGTAGCAGAGCTGGCACTTGTCCCCTTCGGTGCTTTCTAAATTCATCCTCAGATTTCAGGCTCTCATACTCCTGGGAATATAATCACTCAGGCTCTGAGTTACATCAGTATGGAGAGCAACCGTATGTGACCTCTGGGTTTCATAGGCTTCAGCACTTGGTGTTTTTTCCCTCACCAGTGTGACTGGGTTGGAAAGGCTGCCTGTCCTTTCAACAACTACTGCATGTTTTAGAAGGAAAGCAAAGGAGTAAGAAAAGGAAATTTTAAATTATCTACAATTTTCTGTTGTTGGATTATAATTTCATGTTGTTTAACAAGTAGGTTTAACATCTCTGGGCATCTCTACCCCCTACCCTTCCACATTCTCCTCAGACAGTAAACACCAGAGAGATTTTGTCTAGCTGCTGCTAGTTTTATCTTCTGTTCCCTAGCCTTTGCTGTGGATGGCAAAGCAGAGTAATGGAAGTTGTGACTTCACGTGTTAATGGGTGGTAGATTGGGTATGGATCTTAATCCAGAACTTTGATAGATGCAGCATAAGTCATTGATTTCTTAACATCTTTTATAGCTTCACACCCTAAACACAAACCAGGCAGTGCTGTCCTCATAAGTATCTTAATAACTAGGCAGTACTCTTAAATGTTCCAGGATAATTTGAATTTGCTACCATATATTCTGAAGGTGGAGGAGGTTAACTACAGGTATTAAAAATTAATCAGTAAATTTGCAATGTGCTTCCAAACAAACTATTTCTCTGTAATTATTTATGCCAAATAAACACTTTAGACACATAAAGATTTTACTTGGTGTTATTAGTTGTTGTAACTGGAAGGATAGCATTCTTATGGTCAGTATTTTAAGGTCTTCAACTTGCAAATCCTTAATTGTGTGCTTAACTTCTAAGAGGAGGGAAAAGTTCCCTTTGATAACTCTTGAGTGCAGCGAGACAATTGCATATTTCAAGTTACATATGCACCTAACTCTTTGCATGACAATATTTTTTTTAACATATCATCAATTATGTGCAGTGACTATTCCTAGCAAAATGACTTTCTGCCCTAAGCTCTACATGAGCTATAAAGAACATTAATGTTCTCTTGTGCTTTGTCATTTGCATGTTTTGTTTTAAATATTACCCTACAGTATGAAGTTTTCCCTTAATAATGCCAAGCTAGTTTAGATTACAAACAAAAGAGATCAAGTAACCACAAAAGAGAACACATTTTATTTTCCTGTATTTACAAAACCCCAGCTTTTAGGGTCGTAGCTTTATGTTTGATCATATTGAATGGGTTGTCTGAAAATACATGCTCCCTGCAGGTAATTATTGATTGCTAATACATTTTCATGTAGATTGGGTTTTACTCAAGGGAATTATCTTCAGCATGTGGTATAGTTTCCCTGTAGTGTTATTCCCTTTAAAAAGAGTGGAAGATAATGGGAGTAGGTGTGACCTTAAGAGGTCATCTGGTCCATCCTTCTGCCCTAAAGCAGGATCAACTGTGCTTAAGTCATTCCCAACAGATGTTTGTCTAACCCCAGCAGTGTCTTGCAGACAGAAAAGCAAGATTACAAAAAAAATGAAAAGGAAGATGTAGGGTATCTTCCCTATAAAATTTTCCTTGTCACCTACATCAGAAGGAGAAAATAAATGGAGATATCCAAACAGGTCAGTCTGGACATATCTTATTATGGTTGGAAACTCGAACCTTTCAAATCTCTGTTATGCCCTGAATAAAACATTGAAACAAGCTAAAGTAGCAGAGATGATGAATGTGTACTGCTTCATTCTAAAAGTGATAGTTTAAGTTGCTGTCACAGCATGTGCCAGCACTGTCACTTTAATTCTATTTGGCTTGCATTAGTTACAAAGTTGTCCCAATTCTTTCATCTACTTCTGAGTAAAATGAACAAGTTTTCAGCATTATTAAACACCATAAAAATTGTTCTAGTTGATTCATAATGCTGAATAGCTTAGTTCGTAGGATTGTAAACTGCCTGCTAATTTGCAGGTTTATTACTATAACTTTACAAAGTTGCTACCAGCATGGCAGTGGCAATTGTATTCAAGAAAACCACTTCACATGTATTTGAAACTGTTTCACATTTAATAGCTGCAAGTAGAAGTCTAATGTAACAAAGCAGTCATAGAGGTAAAGATCTGAGAGAAATTTCAGTCAGCTGAAGTCTATGAAATGCAAATATATAATGATGTGTGGTCTGATGACATTACCAATGGTTCAATCCTAGATTTACTACCATGCTTTTTTTAAACTCAGTTGACAAATGGGATTAACAATGAGTAAAGAATCGGAGGTTAAAGATAAGTGATAAGGAGAAGCTCTAATTGTAGGTGGTGTTTTCTACTTTTTCCAACACTCAGTTTCACAGAGGTTAGAGGGCTTCACCACTCCACCCCAACCTGCACCCACATTTCTTCTTCCACTGAACACTATATCTCTGACAGGAGCGTGCTTCCAGGTTGAAGAACTCTGGGCACACAACTGCTAATGAGCAATTTAATCAGAAGATAGACCTGTAATATGAACAAAAAACTGGGATGGCAATTGACTCTCCCTTTTCCATCCCCTCCCCAATGCAATGTTGTGGGGTTTGCCCTTCCTCTTCTAATTAAGGGTCCCCAAGTGCAAAATTAATATCAAATGATAAACTCTATTCCTTCCTTAGTGAAAACCCCCTGGCATCTCCTTGTTGTTTGTTCATGTCCCATCATGCCCCATGTTGTCAGTGATCCAACAAATACCAGATATTGCACTGCCACTTATGGTGCTCTCAGTGTCAGTCAGTTTTATATGGATAGATGTTCTCAGTGTGCTAGGAAAAGAAAAACTTTTGAGCAAAATAATTTTTAAAAGTTTAAATAAAATGTACTAGTGTTATAAATTAAGTGTACAAGCTGATGCTAAGCATTACTGAAACTTAGTGAAACTATAAATTAATTGTATAGCATAAAACTATAAATTAATTGTATAGCATAGATATTTTACCTTAAACTTGAGGCTCAGCCTAAACATAGACAAATTTCAATAGCTCTTTAAAGACTAGTTCATTGCAATAACTTTGAAAAAGGTTTTTAGGGTCTAAGGCTCAGTCAGTTTTACGTGCAGCCCTCAAAAATTGCTGCAATGGGCAGTCCTCACTTTTAACTCTACCTGGAAGTGTATTTTGTGTAGTGTAGCACAGTCCAAGAGTGTGGGGCTTCAATGATGCCTGGGCAGTTACTGGAGGGCAGTGTTTGTCTAAAAACAACCCTAAACTTCAGGGACCTGAGGGCTGGTCACTGACTCACTTTTCAGTCAAGTATTTTGTGTGTGAAACTTGGGCAGAGAAGTGGAGAGGGGTTCTCAGATTTCTGGAGATTGCTTAAAATCCAGTCTATGCTCAGCCTTACAGAAGGTGTTCCAGGCATCTTGCATAGCTCCAGTCTGTAGGGCACTTTGAATTTCTGAAACGTAGCCTGTTACTGCTCAGCTGTGGCAAAGCTCCAGTGATGGGCTCACCGTGAAGGAACTCCATGCAGCTATGGAACTGGAGAACGATGCCATCACACTGACCTCCGAGCATTTGACGTGTTGTCTGTGTATCTTGCTTTGGATGGGAGGGGGGAGGTGGAAGATCTATTATTTCATGTTAAGTAAATGATGCCCCTTGCTCCTAGGTACAATTCCATGTTCAGTTTTGAGTTATCTTTCACTCCATGTTCCCTAAGGCAATGAAAATATGCCCAGGCTTCCCAAGGGAGGTGAGGGAGATAACAATGTTAACCTATTCCATCACCTACAAACCTAGGTGTGGAAACTGAGGTCTAAGCAGTGCACATGAAAAATATTTAAAATAATTTCTCCTTCTCTGCACTTAGTGCACCCACATCATCTCTGCTTCCATTTAGTCTATCTTATCTTTAAAGGGTGGGGAGATAAATCATAAAAATCGTTATAGATTATATGCACTGAAACAAACCACTGCAATAAAATGACCTCATAGGGTGTGTATTGTTGTATGGTCACATCACTGGGCAGGGTGAGACCTTGGACCTTTTGGTGAGAATCGACTGTGCTTGTTAGTTGGAGAAAACATTCAACAGATGGGCCCTTCTTTATCTTCTGCTACACAATAAAAGTATAGCCAGATAAAAGCAGTTACTGTGGATTGCACAACATTTAGCTTTCTGCAAAGTAGTCTCATAGAAGGAGAAACTAAAAACCTTTCTTTGAGGTACTGGTGGGTTTTTTTCCAGTATTTTTGTCATGTTTTCCCATGTTCCTGCCTTAGTCTGTTAGATGTGTGTCCCCTGTCCCCACACTTAACCAAGATAGATTCTGGAGTGGTTAAAATGCATGCCATGAGCATGGTGGATGTCAGGTAAGGCTTATTTTCCAGAGTAATGAGCATTTAAATCACTGTGATGTGTTGTCTGATGGTTTAGCTCCTGAACCCAGATTATCAGCTTCTTGGTGCATGCACTGCATGGCTTTGAAACATCAATGGCACAAGCTAGTTTTATTCTTTGCTTCATTTGCTTCATATTCTTTGCTTTTTTATTGACATGAAACAAATAAACATTTCCATTGTTGGCAGCGTCAGTAATGAAGGCATCAGTAGCTACAATGCTGAAGATGTATCCAATCCAAATTCAAGCATGGTGTCTTCCGAGGTGACAGGACAGAACACTATCTTGCAAGAGCAAGGAGGACAAACAGACTCTGATTTCTTAAAGCAGGCTGCAGAAGCAAGAGAGAAAACTCTACCAATCTTGATGCCTTTTACAGAGTGTGACGAAGAACGTGTCACAGTAGATGTTACAAGCAGCAATGACGAGTTACTAACCTCAAATTACAATGAGGCAGTGCCATCACCAGGTCCAGTGAATGACAAAGAAGAGGGAACA
This sequence comes from Antrostomus carolinensis, assembly GCF_000700745.2. Taxonomy (NCBI): domain Eukaryota; kingdom Metazoa; phylum Chordata; class Aves; order Caprimulgiformes; family Caprimulgidae; genus Antrostomus; species Antrostomus carolinensis. Next base: position 17,866 of record NW_010300273.1, on the reverse strand, counting down.
GCACATGAACCTGTGGACAGAGGCCCAAAATGCAACAACATTGCTGCCACTTCTATGAAAAACAGTGAGAATGAGCCCAGCAACTCGAGCCTGGAGCCCAGCCCTCCTGCGGCAGTTACAGAAATGCAAGGAGTCACACAAATGAGTTTGAGTGAATTGGGATTGCTCTGGCAGAGTGAACAGCTGGGTGGCATGAGGGAACCACATGTCAGCACAGTTCCCCAGGGTAAAGAAGCAGGAGATTATTTTACTGCTCAGGAGGCCAAGCAGGAGCGAGGAGTTTTGGAAGTAGGTCAGGCACAGACTGTAATGCAGCAAGGTAGACAGAACACAGATGGTGGAGAGGGTCTGCTAATGAAAAAGGAAACCTTAATCCTAAATTATCCAGTAACAGGAGGCTCAGACAGTGAAAAATTTGAAGCAATTGTGAATGCTCAGGGCTTCACTGAGATCAGTGAAGTCTGTAATCTACAGATGGGGGCTGTAACAACAGCTAAAGGGAATGAGGCAAATCCAGCTCTATCTGGAAGCAAAGGGGAACAATTAGAAGCCTGTACCTTAATGTCAGAGTTGCCTTCTAACCCTCCAAATCTCTTCCTGGTACCAAAGCCTGAAGAGCCTTCGAGGGAATACGTGCCTGGAAATGGTTCTCAGGATCCAATGAGGAGTGAAGCAGTGAAAACAGCCTCTGAGAAAAACGAACCTATTTTTCAAAGACAGCTTCAAAAGGATGAGGAGCCTTTTAGTGCTGAGCATTTCAGTGTGCCTTTATCATTTAAGCAAGAGGAAGAACAAAAATCAGCTGTCACAACTGAAAGCCCAAAAGATGAAGCCAGTAGCAATGAAATTATAAAAGCTGATGATGTGTCTAGAGAAAGCACCACACTTTCTGAAACAGAAAGCATGATCAATCCCACCAAGCAAAGTTCCCTGGTAGATAAAAGATTATTACTGGAAAAACATGCAGTAAGTACTTCTCTGAGCAGATCCACAGAGCTGAATCAAAAAGAAACTGAGGCAAGTCTAACAGGAGAGAAAAATGAAATCAGGACAGAGGAGGCAAAAGTGACAGAAATCAGTGAATTACCTGAGGGGTCAAGTGGGGCAGAAAGACTATTGAACTCTGTTAGTAGCCACCACCAGGACACAGAAGACAGCCACTTGGGACACAATCCCCAAGAATTCCGTCTTTGTGAAAAGACTTCAACAGGTGACCTAAGGGAAGAAGCTGGGGGAAAGCCTCTGAATTTAGACAGTAACTTGAAATCACCCGAAGGCAATTCACACTCTCTTGGTTGTAAACCTGAACATCAAATGAGTGAAGAGAAAACAGCTGCCACAGATGAGCTGGAGAATAAACTCGTGGCTTCACCACAGTTTCCAAGGGAAGCATGCCCACTGAGTTTTGATTGCTTTAACACTGAAGCAGAAGACAAAACTTCAGGCCAGTCAGACTGTAACGGGACTGAAAAGGTTTGTTTAGCTGGTACACACAGTTCACCGCTCCTCCACTCTGAGAACAATAATATTAAGCAGAGTAAGCAGGATGAGTCCTGGGAAAAGGCTTTTGCTAGAGAAACTGTGTTGGAATCTGCATGTAAAAGTGAGAGTCAAGAGAAGCCTGAGAGCTCTAGCGAGTCAGAAGAAAGTACAAAAATGTCCAAATCAAAACTTGAGCTCCAGGGCTTAAAAGAGTTGGCAGGGACTATGGATTTTGTGGCTGTGCAAACCGAGGAGGCCTCATGGGTTTCAGAAACCAAAGAACAGATCAGTCACATCACTGAAGTGCCTCACAGCAATCCAGAGCAAGGACCTGCAGCTGTACAAAGCAGTGCCATGGATGGCAAAGAAAATGAGGATATTCAACAGGAGAAGCACCAAACTGCAGTGAAAAGTTTTGTGGAGGAGAAAGATTTGGCACTGAAAAGTGAATGTAAATCTGATGTGGTGATGCAAGCTCAGCTGGAGCAGGTGGCTGCAGAAAGTCACAGAAATATCCAGATGGCTTGTTCAGAAACCTCCCAAGATGTGATCGGTACTTCAGGAGTAACTCCTCAGCAAGTTCACATAGAGGAAGGGGGTGACAGCCACATCAGCGAAAGCAACTGCCCCTCTGAGAATGACACGTGCAGCTCTTTGGAGACCCTGGAGTGCAGTTTCAGAGAATTGCAGGAAAATGCAGATGTTCCAACTGCTCTTTCCCAAGCAGAGCAAACAGAGAAGGCAGTGTCTGTTGTTGGTGACAGTGACTGCTTTTCAAATACAGGACCTGAACAGCAGAAGCAGCAAAGCAGTCTGACAACTGTCACAAGAGCTGATGATCAGGAACACAAAGAAAGGGCTCTAAAAGCTGAACCACCATTGGAGTTAAAAAATCACAGCAACGTACCAGAAATACCTCTAAATGTTTCAAACCACCTCAATAAAGAATCTTCTGTGCTGGGTCCAGCACCAATACAACATGACTCTGACACAGCAAAAGAAAAGGACAAGGATAAAAGCAGTGCCCTGGTGTCAGAGGATATGTGCAGCAGCAAACGTGGGCAAAGTATTTCTGGTGTGACCATGCTTAATTTGCAAGATTGCAACGAGCAAAACAAAACTGATCTCAAGGCAGAAGAAAACTGCCGCAATAAGCAAAACTCAAACAAGCCTGAGCAGGATAATAATTCTTTGATCTCAACTAGGCAGCATGAAGCAGCATGTCATATTGATATGTATTCTAAAGAATCTGACAAGAATGAACAGCCAGGCAGCGTGTGCAGGATGAAGGATAATACTGGTGAAAGCCGTGCTGCTGCTATAAACACTCTTCCAGGGACACAGAATTCAGCAAGTGCCACTAACATATCCCAGGCTTTGCCAAGTGATACAGAAATAGCACATAGTTCGGATAATTCTGAGAAAAATGATACTCGAGTATCTCCTCCAGAAACTCAAGCAAAAATGCCATTAATGGCAAAAAACTTGCAAAAGATTGAAGGTCTGACTGCTGGTGGGGAAGTCATCTGGAAAGATGGGAACGCGGAGATAAGTTGTGAGGACAGTGCTTCGGTCACAGAAACACACAACATGAAAGGTGATAAAAGTCCAAGGGTGCAAGGATCTCCTTCACTGTTACAGGCTCATGGAGAAGTAATTCCCACGGATAAGTCATATAAATCCAGCTGCATCCAAAAGACACCAGAGGATCCTGCTTATTGTCCAGCAAATTTTACAGCCCTCTCTACAGTGACCTCTGCACTCAGCCATCCTAGCCAGCAACCTGGAAACAATGCAAACAATAGTACTGGAGGGGAATTGCTAAATAATGAGCTGGAAGTGGTAGCATGCCAAAACACCTTAGAAGGTAACTCTAATTTGCAGATTGCTGCAGATTCTCAGGTGTCTGTGCACTTAGGTCCTTCACCTGGGGTAAGCACAGGTAAACCAGCAATTTCAGAAAATGGCTCTGCAGGGAGTACGTGTGTTAATGAACAAGATGTTCCAGACCAAAGCTTTCAGGGTGATGGAAACAAAAGTTTAGCCCTGCCAGAGACTTTAAATGTTGGGCAGAGTACTGGAAACTTAACACAGTTCAATTCTGAGAAGCTGAAGAAAGAGATATCTGCAATTAAATCCAAAGAAACCAAAAGTGAAGTAAACTTCAAAGAACAACAAAGTGACAGTTCAGCAGAGTCTCTGTTCACTCTCCCTGCACTAGAAGGGAAGCTGCTGAGCCTTTCATCTGTTGGTAAACAAGACGGCTGTAATGAGGAAATTGCAACCAATATCTGCATAGATGACAAGTACAGTAAGATCTTAGAGAGACCTGAGAATTCAGAAAAAATGGAAGAGCTTTCAAAAGAGAATAATAACATAACCAGGGCAGAGATGAGTATTTCTGAGCAGTCTGCAGACAACTCTGGAAGGGAGCATGAGGCTCTGACTTGCAGCTCTCTGGACATTGGCTCCAGTCTCCCAGACTTTAGGGAGCATATCAGCCAGATATTTAAAAAAACAGTCCACAGCACACTGAGTGCTGAATTACCCCAACTTTTCTCTGAAAACCATGCAGGCTTCAAGCAGAGTCCAGTGGCCAAGGATACAGCAGAACTATGTGGTGCTGAGAACTTTTCAGAATCAAACAAGGCGAGCAAAGGAGCTCCTGAGGGCACCTCAGAAGCAGAAGGGCAAGAGTTGTCTTTAGCTGCTGAGACTTCCTGCAAAGCTGCCAAAGGCAAATCTCTGCAACAAGAAAACACAGTGACAGAGCTGCCACCAGCAAGTCTCCAGGACACTGGGAAAAATAGGCAGCCAGGTAGCTGTTTAGAAGTGGTCCCTAGATTGGATGATGCTACACCTGCTGAATGCACTCTGGAAAATCTGCAAAAGCCAAGCAAAACCACTGAGCACCCAGAGAGCAGGGAGATGGAAGGAAAGGAAGGCGGGTGCGCTAGTGGCATTGATCCTGAATCTCTAATAAGCTTAGAGATAAAGAAGCAAGGACTGGCTTCATTTGATGGGGCAGCAGCTGAGAACTTCCCTGCATATTCTGACAGTGAGCAACAACCTGCTGTAGCTGTTAACTCTACAGGCGATGTGCAGAAGAGGGACTTAGAAGATGCTGCTACAGCAGAGGGGAATAACTTAATTACAGAGTGTAAGGCAGAACCCGTTTCATCTGAAGAGGATGTAAATCTTCCTACTGAACGGTGCCAGGATCCTAAGCCAAATGAACAGGAGAAAAGTGAGTACAGGGATCCAGATATTGCCAAGAGCATCTCTGACATGGCAGCTTCAACACTTGTCCCGGGAGGATCTTACAATCATGAAAAATTGACAGACAATTTTAATGTGTTACCTGGGGAAAGTCAGGATACACACATTTGCAGCGATTTTATGCATGACATTAAGTCTCAGAATGACATGCGGGTGATACAGAATGATCCAGTAAATAGAAAATGCTTGGAAACACTGGAAAATTCACAGGATGCACAGCAAGAAAAGGAAGTGACCGTGCGTGGGTTAATAGATTACTTAAAAAATGAACTAAGCCAGGATGATTGCTTGCAAACTGACTCTAAACTAGACTCTGGCAATATGACTGAGGGAGATGTAAAAGAGAACAGTGACACAGTGTTAAGTGCAGCAAAGACAGGTAACGAAAAAACTGGAGACACCCCTGAAACAGGTACTGCCAGGCTGTTAGTCACTGGAGAAGGTGACTTAGCTATAAACACAAGCACTGAAGAACAGGAGACAGACCTGTACAAAAATCACTCTCTAACCATTCCTGTGATGGAGCAGGGTGAACATTCTGCATGTACAGATCTTACTGCTGCTGAAAATCAGCCAAGCAAGATGAATTCAGAACACAAAAGCTTACTTCAGGATGGCAAAAGAAAGCTATCACCTCCTGCATTAACCGAGCCTAAGAACCTTGACATCAATGAACTTCAAGACATGGCTGTGACAGGATTACCTACTGAAAGGTATTTACTTTAAATTACTGTGTGAAATGGTTGTCAGGACCCTGGGGCTGGATACAGATACAATTTTCAAAGCGGATACCCATCATCTGGGCAGTTTGGGAGGGCACAGCACTTACTTTGTTCTTAAATTTCTATTAAATATCTGTTCCTTCTAAATGTGGACTATGTGGAAAAAAATTTAAATAATTTTTAAGGGCAGAGTGGTCCTAAAAGCTGAGGAGCACAATTGTTAGCTGTTCTGTCTGCTGGTCCAGATTCTTGCCCTTACCTCTGTGGAATTGCTTACATGTGTTCACATCTTGTAGCCTAAAGTTAGGTAAACAAATAGCACTTCCTGGCCTTAAGTTAGCAAGCTTTCACCTAAGTTTTGGTGACCCAGTTAGATGAGACCTGCAGGATTCACATGGTGGATTACACTGTATAAAAACAAGCCTACAGTACAGCCCAATTACTCATGCTGTTAGTTGTCCAGGCCGCCCTCTTATCCTCCCATATAATATAATTGTATTGACAGTGTCTTTGATCACTGTGTTATTTAGTGTTTCTAAGGACATGAAGTTGTTTCAAGTGTGAATTCTTCTTAGATGGGATTTGTGGAGCCTAAAAGTTGTTGGAGTTGGTTTTTTTTTAAATTTAATTTTATTTATTTTTAATTTTTTAAACCTAGCAGTAACTTTAATAAAATTAAGGGGGTTTTTTATTTGTGAGTTTCAACTTTGCTGTCTAAATTCTAGTTTCTAAATTCTAATTCTTAGTTTAATGTGCAGTTCATTCAGAAGAATTATAATCTTAAAGCAGGTGCTTTCCCTTTATCCACTCATGTCACTGCTCCCTTGGTAACCTCAGCAACTTTCTTGCACACCCTCCCGCTCCTTCCCATGCCAGAGGAGGCAGCTATGACTCTAACTGCTAAGGCAAGAGCTGACAGCAGAGCAGAAGGGGGTACAGTGAGAAGCTGAACTATTTCAGACTACATCAGTGAATGTTCTGCAGAGAGGGAATCTTTCTAGGTATTACCAAAAAAATCATATTAACTGAATGAGGAGGCAAAATGTTTCAGTGCCACATTCCTTAAAGGTTCAAATGATAAAACCATAATAGTAAGTGAAAATACTTAAAGTGTTTCTATTGTTGTGAAAATGTGGGGGAGTTTCTCCTGTTGTGAGTCTGAGACTGAATATGACCTAATTCTGTGAGCAAAATGTATATTAGAAGAATATTAGGAGTGTCAGAAATCTGAACAGCTATGACTTTTCTTTAAGGATCTCTCTATAAAATGACAAGGAAATTAGACTGTTATTTCTTTCTAGCTCTTTTCTTTTTGTTTTCCCTTATGTGATGGGAAGTTTCACAGTGGGTAGCTTTGGAATTACCAAACAAATTGCTGGCATGGCCTGGTTCAGAAACCTTAAGGCACTACAGGGCAGTACATGTGTATGTCTACACATGTGTTTTATATCAGGGTGGGTATCATACTTTAAATAAATACCTGTGGCAAGCAGGGCAGGGTTCTTGAAACAGCTGCTGGCAATTCATGGAGTAGTTGCTTAATACTTGCATATGCTTGAAGAATTTATTATCACCTGTTTTTCCAGCGTGAGGGTTTGTATCAACAGGCAGCTGCTACTTTTGGAGTGCAGCTGTAAGTGGCGTCATACACATACCCAGTGTGCACATGCACGTGGGAGATAACAGCCTGCAGAGCCCTACGCGATTGCAGAGTGGAGACTTACACACTGGGGACTCGCAGAGGTAGAGAGGAGTCTCTGCTTTTGATCAGGCTCCTTTCTTAAAGAAATATGCATTTATAATACAAAAGAAAAGTAAGAATTAATTGAGCCAGCTGGTCTGTCCTCAGTGAGTCCAACACACTGACCAGCACACTTACCCTCTGAGTTTAAAACTGGTTTTGCATGGCTAAATTTCAAGCTGCGTTTTATTCTCTGTGTATTCCAGTCACAACACTTGTTGTTGCAGAGTAGCTTCCAGTTGTTTATTGCCCTCTAATCCTTAAAGAGAACAAACTACTATAACCATAACTACTAGAGCCACCAGGATGATTAAGGGAGTGGAACATCTCCCTGCTGAGGAAAGGCTGAGGGAGCTGGGGCTCTTTAGCTTGGAGAAGAGGAGACTGAGGGGTGACCTCATTAATGTTTATAAATATGTAAAGGGTGAATGTCAGGAGGATGGAGCCAGGCTCTTCTCAGTGATGCCCAATGGTAGGACAAGGGGCAGTGGGTGTGAGCTGGAACATGGGAGGTTCTGCTTAAATTTTAGAAGGAATCTCTTTACAGTGAGGGTGACAGAGCCCTGGGACAGGCTGCCCAGGGAGGGTGTGGAGTCTCCTTCTCTGGAGACATTCAAGACCCGCCTGGACGCCTTCCTGTGTGATCTCATTTAGGTTCCTGCTCTGGCAGGGGGTTGGACTGGATGATCTTTTAAGGTCCCTTCCAATCCCCAACATTCTGTGATTCTGTGTGATTCATGAAGAAAAAAAAAAAATAAAAAAAAAAAAGGTCCCAATTTCTAAGGGTTGACTGTGGGGATCTGGGCCTGATGGAAAAAACTCCAGGGAGAAAGAATCCTCCCCTGTTCTCAAAATAAATAAATAAATAGTAATAAGAAGTATATTATATTTAGGAGAAGGAAATGGCATGTTGTGAATTATTTCAGCCTTGTTTTCTCCCATCTCCACTGATTCTGTATGGGTCTATCTCTTACCAGGTCTCTTATGTTGAAAACCCACTGAACTGTAGTGACGGTGCAAAGTTGCCTGATCTGACTCTTAAATCCTTGTCAGGATTTCTTCCTGTAGAGGAACTAGAGGAATTTCTTTCCTTTCTGGCTATGGCACTGGGTAGGAGGGTGCTCTTGTGATGAACAGTGGATCCAAGGACTGTCTGCAGTGACTCTTGCCCCCACCTCCTTTCATGGTCAACAGATAAGAAGAGCCTTTGTATTTGAAGCAATAGCATGACATCAATATCTTCCCTTCTAATCTTCAGTAAAAAAGGACAATTATTTTTTGGAAAGGAGGCTGTGGGTGAAGCATAAGTCCCAGTTCCTTGTGGAAGTTCATCTGTGCTATTAGCAGAATTAGGGAAGGGTTGGATTTTGGCAAACCTGACTGCCAGCACTGAAAAGGAGTCAAAAAATAACCCTTTCTTTCATGGTTTTGACATTTCTATCATCTACCTGCCAAGTCTGTGACTGAAAACCTGTGTTCATGATGACCACATCTTGGCATCAAAATGTTGACCTTCCCACTTACTATTGGGTGTCTGGCTGCTCCATTTTCCTGTCTGAGTTTTCCTTGGAAAGGAAGAACAGGAGTTGAGAAGGGTTTTTCCTCCTTTTGTAATGTCTACACCCATACTTCTTCATTCTTTTATGGAGGGAGAGAGGAAGTCCTTATACCACTGAAATGCTCTTGTGCAACATGGGGTATGGCAGATGTTGAGCGGAACATGGAACAAAATTGGAAATTATGGCAAAATTTTAGGAATGTTTAGAGGTGGCATGGAGTTGTCTGACATCTTCCAGTAATTCTACTGACTGGTATGTGCAAACTGTGGTTGTCTCTTGGAAAAAGTGCTAAGAGAGCTTTTTGAAGTAGAGACCATGAAGTCATTCCCAGATGTGCATCTATCAGGTACAGAGTACAAATTGCATCATTTGCTGATTTCTTGGTTTGGCAAAACACTCATCTTGTTAAGAGGCCTTTGGGTGTTCCAGGGTTGTGGAGATGCTCACAGACCCAGCTCGGGGCTGGGTGTGCTAGTGAGGGAGGAGCACAAGCAGCTGTGAGCATGCTGCAAGCAATGACACTCATTTTGCAGAGAGGTGAGGTTCTCCTCTGCACCCCTCAGCAGAACTGGTTTGCTGTGCTTGCTGCAGTGCCAAGCAATACACCCAGCACCTTCACCTGCCCTGAATGCAGGGGGTCACTGTGTAGGCTTGGCATTCCCAGAGCTTCTGGGGCTACTGCATATTGAGTTGACTTCTGGGGCTTCTGCTGCAGAAGCAATCCTTATTCCAGCCTGTCTATGCAAATCAGTAGATAAGATGCAGTGCTTCCATAGCTGTACTCATGCAGGTGTTCATTCATTCTCTGTGCTGCCTGAACTTTCCTTGCTGGCTGTACCTCAACCTGCTCCTCACTATATGAGTAGCACATAAAACCAGGTGTAAAGGGTGAGGAGGCTGTAGCACTGCGCTGCTTTGGGGATAAGTGTTTCGTAACAGTTTCTGACACTGCAAGGAACTCTGCTGGGGGGGCCCTTCCCCAGCTATGGCACCATGTTCTAGGCCCTCTCCTATCACTGAGATTGGTTTTTAGAGAACGGAGAGTTCTGTTGTATTGATTCACATCATTTATAAATCTAAACACTATTCTTATATGGGAAGTACATTGCAGCAGTTGACATCAGCAAAGCTACTAGAAAAACATTCTTTATGTCCTATACCTACAGCAGACAAGATGTCTAAAGTTGGTCAAGACATACATTTGGATTAGCTTCATGCTTTGTTCTTGCCATCAAAAACTGACAAGTTCAATAAGTCTGAAAAGAATGTTCACTCCTCAGTAAACACTGACTTGATCTTTTTTGTTTGCATAACAAATACAGTGTTAAATATTTTAAGTCTTGCTGGATGAGGTATGGAATGTAGAATTGCTTTTCAGATCAGTCAGGTGGGTTTTGAGCACCAAGGCTTTGTGTCATTAGCATTTGAACACTAGAGTTTGGAATTACAAGAAAACTTATCAAAACAGTGATTATGCAGCTTGCTTTATTTCCCTGTTTTTTTAACTTAAAAATTAACTCAGGTGTGCAGCATCTCAGGATCAGAAAACAAAGGGGGAAATAGCTGAAGATAATTTACTTATAAATGAAATGTACAAAATTAATCAGGCTCTCTGTCTCTCTTGGCCTTCTCCTTTGCATTTGAATTCTTTCTGTTATTTCTCTTCCACGTACTGTCACTTGTTATCCTCAGTAGGTGTAACTGTTGTGCTTTTGAAGATGCAAGCTTCTCAGCCCGCAGTCCTTAACTAAATTAACTGGATGTGGAGTTTTGTGGGAATTTTGTCTGTGTGAAGTCTGTGATATTTAATTTTGGTGTTTTTCTTTTTGTGGAAGAGTAAAATTAAGTTCACTCGTACCCAATGGACATCTCACATTGCTTTCGAAGAACTGAAAGGGAATTTTGACATCTAGTCTAATGGATGCCATTGACCAAGCTGACCCCTGTTTCAGGCAGCATCTAAGTGAGTGTAAAGTATTTATGAAATGCTGATTTGATAGTGTGCCCTGTTGTACTCAAAGCACATACCAATGGAAAACTAGGTATGTGATACCATGCTGGTTATTTTTTTAATTTTATTTACGTCTGCCTCTGCTACACAAAAGTATAGAAGTAGAAAAATCTCCATTCCTAACAAATTACTGGTACTTCTTGCTGTGTTGAAAACATTCTGTAACACTCTTGAGAACCTTAGCCACATATTCATAAGGTAGGTATTGACATGGATGGATGATACATGAGCTGCTTTTTTCACTGCTTCTATGTTTCTTTAGAAATTACATTTATTCAATGAAATACAGGCATTTGCTAAAGCGATCCAGCATGGACACTGTAATACTTTGTCCAGTATCTGGACAGGCAGCTTAGCACCAATTTTTTCTCTCCTTTTCTCATCAAGTTAAAAATTACTTTCCAATTACTTTTTCTTTTCTTTTTTTTTTCTGATTAGTTTTCCCCAGATGTATTTTTCAGCCTTCCTTCTTCCAAGTAAGCTGCCTATTTTCTCAAAATTGTTTTGGAAATCCTACAGATACCCATATTTTCTCTATTCCAACTCTATCTTCTGGTTTCTTGCAAAATTGGCTACCATGGAGCTAGTTCCACTGTCCCTGTTTCTAATAGAATATGTAAAGTAGGGCTGGCCCCAGCTTTGAACCCGGGTGAGGGCAGCTCGGAGAACAGCAATTACAGGCACAGACATATTCTCCATGACTTGGATGTGGCTTCTTTCCAGTTTTTCTGCATCTTGGCATGCTTGCATTGAACCAGTGCTTCTCAACAGAGCACTCTGGAGACACATCTGAAGAGCCAAAGGATGAGCCAAGATAGTACTTGCCTCATCCTTTGCTTTCTGTTTTTCCTCCTGCTGTTTTTTTATGTTGAAGTCCTTGCAGCCTGTCTTCTCAACATTGGTCCAGGTATATGGAAGCTCAGACATATATTGCTGACAGCAGGTGAGGCTTATTTAGATATTGCTATTCCTTAATACTTGGGTACTCTATTTGGAAAGTCAGAAATTGTTACGTGGATCTGTTTGGGCCTGTTCATCTACACTCACCTTGACAGGTTAATTCTTGTAGGAGAGTCCCTGGCCTAGAAGAAGCTCTGCATTTCAAATTGCAATAAGTGTAGAAATGTTAATTGCTCCAATCAAAGGCTTAATTGTTCTGGATTCCAAAGTCCCTCTGAAATGCTGAGTGCCACCTTGCTGTGCTGTTGTCAAGAACCAGCCCCAGTATGTTATGTTAATCTTGTTCTCCCAGCTCAAAGGTGCTCAGGATCTCCTCAGAGACAGAGCATTTCCTGATTAACTCTTCTTTGTTCACCCAGGCTTAACCCTTCCTCTTCCCTCTCTCCCTCTGCAGTACCTGCCCCATTCATCCATGGCCCTCAGTAAAATAACCAGGGGTCAAAAAGTGCCCTAAGACTCTGCAAGGTTGTTTCCAATTTAAATTTCACTATTTTACTTCCTTTACCTCCTGGTACATTCCTTTCAAGACAGCTGTGTGAGAAAAGACAACGGCTGCAGCCTACTCTTTAAAGTCAGTAGATGTTGGGCCAAAATCTCTGCTCCAGTGGAGTGATATCAGCAAAGAATTTGGCCCTGAGCCTCTAACAGATCAGCCAGGGAGAATGCTGTGCAGTCCTGTGATCCTTTTTCACCCAGACCCATGTACCAGCGCTATCCTGTTTTGTTTAAATAAGGGGGGTGTCTAGTTGTTTCAGCTGATAAAAAATCAAATTAGGAAAATAGGCTGTATGTAGGCAAGTAGGATTTAAATGATTTGTTGGCCTGAACTACCTGGTGTTTTCCAGCCTCAAACTTGCAAAGTTTGACTTCTCTTTGTAAATGATGCTCTGAAAAGCACAGAGCACTTGCTTCATAATACTGAAAATCATCAAAGTGCTTTTTTTATTCTTTTTATCCTATTTTTCTTAGCTCCTTTGGCTAATGAAAACAAACAGTGTATATCAATAAAGCCCTTTTTTTAAGGCACACAAGAGCTTATGTAAAATCTTTGGAATTTGTTAGCATGATAACATTGTTATGCTCTCCTAGCTGATAGAACTATCAAAGCTAGCTAAGAATAACTGTAGCAGATAGAGAAGATTGGATTTGTTTCCTGGAATGAAAGCAAAAAGCATATCTGCATTGCTCAGTTTCTAACAACTAAGGAAAAACTTTTAGCTATCCTGAAAATAAATGCACACTTAAAACTCCTATCCCCCCTTCTTCATTAAATGAGTCAAAATGTAGTTAGTTTTGATGAATATTTAAAAGTCTCCAAAATTTCCCACATCTTTTCTTTTTCTTTTTTTGAGTGCTGTGGTGGAACATGAAACTTCTGTTCCATGCAGCATTCTTCAGATCTTATTATTCTGGTAGAAGCTCGAAAAAAAAAACCCCAAAACCTTGGCTTCCTAGAGAAGTCATTACTGGACCTTGCAAGGCCTTGAGTCTAGCCTAGGGTTTCCTAAAAACCAGTCTTAGTTTTTTGGAAATTTGAAAAATGGTGGTTTGTCATCACTTAGTTCCTCCAAAAGGTCATGGTTTAATTTTTTTATTATTTTTATTTTCCCAAAGCAGAGTTATTATTATTATTATTTATTTATTTATTTCCCCAAAGCAGAAGGCTAAAAGGCTAAGGTAAATGGCCAGGAATTTAAAGAGGCTGCCATCCCAAAGCCTTGCCAATAAAAATTTCTGGGAATTGCACAACTTAATGTACAACAACCACAAATGATGGTTGTGGGCAATTTGTATGAAGAAAAATAGTGGAAACACTAAGTTCAGGTGTTTGTTACAGAAGTGGCTTGGATATCTCAGCCAGGCTGCTCTGCAGCTAATTGGGTCTGTGGTTTTGCAGAGCGCATGACTATGAACCTCTGATTAGGAAACGCAAAGGAGAAAACTCCTCTTTAATTTTAGACAAACTGAAGTGTATTTATATGGTTTTCTTTGTGGCCAGTGGCCTTAAAAGTGGGCTTTAAGCTTTCACAAAGAACAATTAAAAATACACAGACATATTTTCTTCAGGATTGGTTGCACGATGCAGCCTTAGGGTTCAGAACAAACACAGGCTTTGCTGTTTTACCAGCTTTTTTGTAAGTTTATCACAAATATTGTAGAATTTATATTTGTTTATAGACTAGTGATAACCTCAGTTTAAAGAGTTGGAGGAAAAAGAGCTTTGTTTTCATGCTTATAGGGAAATACTTGACAATCTGGTCTGAGTTTATCCTGTATTCTCAAAAAAAAAAAAGCAAATATGAAAGAAAAACGGTGGGGTTTTTGTTTTTGTGGTGGGTTTTGGTTTGCTGGTTTTTGGGGTTTTTTTTTGCATTTATTTAATGTACCATTCTTTCCAAGCCAATTTCATAGGTTTTTCATAGGTTTTGAGGGGGTTGACTCATTTCCCACCCCACCCATGTGCTTTGGTTTGGCAAAAGTGACATGTGTTATGGGAAAAACCCTCAGATCAAGTTCACAGGAGCTGGGCAGTGTGGGTCACCACTATGAGTACAGTGTCCATTGGAAGCTTTCACCAGGTGCCCACCTGCAGTCTGAAAGCACCCTGATCATGGAGCACAGCCTGAACAACGGTGTCTCTGATGACACTTCTCAAGTCATAGTCCAGGCTTTTGAAAACGCAACCTAAACCAGTGTCCTGGAATCCAGCACTTTTGGAGGTACTGAACTCAAGTACCTTTAATTTTTCTGTAAATAATTTTCTCATCTTCCTGAGTGTACGGTAAAAATGTTGCATGCCTGTGGAGAATATTCATGTGTTGGTCCTGCAGTTAGAAGCAGTGTGGGATGTGGAAGTTGAGGTGAAGTGTATACATATATATATATATGTATATATACACTATATGCTCTGCTTTCCAGCACCATGTGCCTAGGTAATCTCAGGAAACTATAGTGTCACCACAGGAACTTTATTGTACCTGTGCCATGGACTGCTTAGCACTGCCAAACTAAAAAGATGATTACTTCTTTTGAGGTCTCTTCCTTCCCTTAGCCTGTGACCTAACTTCTCACATATAGCTTGGTAAATGTTTCCATGGACATTATAGGGGCCTACAAGAAAGCTGGGGAGGGACTTTTTACAAAGGCAGAGAGTGATAGAACAAGGGGTGATGGCTTTAAACTGAAAAGAGGGGAAGTTTAGGTGAGATATTAGGAAGAAATTCTTGGCTGTGAGGGTGGTGAGACAGTGTCCCAGGTTGCCCAGAGAAGCTGTGGCTGCTCCTCCCTGGAAGTGTTTGTGGCCAGGTTGGATGAGGCTTTGAGCAACCTGGTCTAGTGGAAGGTGTCCCTGCTGATGGCAGGGGGGGGGGAACTGGGTGAGCTTTAAGGTCCCTCCCAACCCAAACCATTCTATGATTCTATGTACATATGTAGGAAAGGAAAAAAGTGGGGATCTAGCAAAGATAAAATCTTTTACCCAAATGCAAAATACTGGTGTTCTTTAAAAACTTTTGGGGTCTACATAAAAAACCCAACAGTTCCCCCCAGTATAAACCATCCTGATGCCTTCTAGCCTTCCCTTGATGCTAACCGTTCCCTGGGAGCTAGGGAAGGGCCCAGGCTCCAGTGAGGCCATCCTGCAGGATGTCTCCTGCCGCAGAGTCCCTCTCATCAGCACGCTCAGTGCTCATATCCAGCTCCAACCCTCCGGAGAAATCTTTTGCAATACTTTATTTTGCGGCTCTTTGATGTGCGGGCTCCCAGCCTCAGCCAGACAGCGTGTCACTGCAGGCTGCAGTCAGCCCCTGTCCTGTAATTGTCTCTCCAGCCTTGCTGGGAGCTTGCTTATCTCTTGTTTTCCTGTTGCTTTTCAACTTGTTTCCTCTCTCCTCTCCCCAGCTTTCTATTAACGCAGGTCAATTAATTCTCACAGGAAAATCAGATAATCACGCACCCCTTAGCACGGTGTTCCTGCAGTTACTGCCTATCAGTTTTCCTATGTTTAAGGAGCAGAGGGCACTGGGAGGAAAGTAGAAATGTTTTTGTGACAAAGGTGGGTTGAGATTGCTTAGCAGTAGGTGAAAGGGCTTTGGTATAACAAGAGGTTATGAATAAACAGGGAGAGGCGTGTTATTTGAGTAAAATGACCATTTCATTCCAAAAATTGCTAAATTTGGTTTTGTTAGCAGGACTGTAGCTAGTCTGTGTCCACGGCTTTATGCCAGACTGAAGCACTGCTTGCAAAGAAAATAAAAATTTATTTTAATGAATATTATTCTCTCCAGGGTTTCCCTCCCCCTCAAGGCTGTTGTACCTGCAGAAGCTATTTGTGAAATTGTTTCCAGATGACAAAAGGTCTTAGTTCCCCCCAAAATGAGAGGGTGGCTAAATGCTTGTACGTGTATCAGGAATCACAGTAACGTTTTCCGCGCCTGCTTGGGTGGCAGGATATGAGAGAGCTGCTCTCCCCAGAAACTTTAACTCTCAGCTTGGTCTGAATTCTTGCTGTCAGAATGGACGCTACTGGCTCCCAGAGATGCAACTAAGTGAATTCTCCATGTATTGTGCCTGGTGTTTGCCCCTTGATAAGCCATACCTTGCAGCACAGGTGATGGTGGTAGTCTACGTGGTTTTCGGCATTTTCACCCGTTACAGTATCTCATTTGGTCTCCAGGGCTTATTTGGTATATTCTTCTGTTTCCTGTACAGGTATCTGAATTGTTAAAAGCAGCAGTGAGCAAGGCAAATCCCTGTCATCTGCTTTCAGAATAGATGTGAATGCTCTCCTCACAAAATTTACCTGGACAAAAATGTGCTCCCTCTTTTTTGCTCATAGGAAATCGAAAAGGAGAAACAGTTCAAGAGCCAAAAAAACCCACCAACCAACCAAAACAAACAAACAAAACCCAGAACAAACTGACAAACCAAACCCTTTAAAAAAAAAGATTAATTACCTTTTCCACCTGAGGCTCAGTTCTGAATTGATGCTTTGAGAGGTCCACCTGGTATCATTACTGCACCCTAACATTAAAAGGAGGTACACAGTCCTGCTAAGAGCTGGACTAATTTCTGAAGAAAATGAAATGTTAGTTTTGTCACCCAAGCAGGTGTAGCTGACACCACAGCTGAACGTCCAGAGTCTGGGCCAAGTGAACATGGAATCATCTGGGAAACTAACTCAGCCAAATTAAGCCTTTAGCCCCAGTATTTTATCTGAAATATCTCGATTGGGCAGTGGGTAAACAATGAATATACCAACTGTCTTGCTGTGGGATAGATATTACAGACATTTAGTCTATAGTTATTGTCTGACATGTTATAAACATGATAATGATCTCCCTGGGTAGAGACTCAATTAATTCCTTGGGTGCTGGCAGCTTGTATATGCAATTTAGTGTATCTTAATGCAAAGGCTTAGTTACCTGTGAAGCTATTGTTTTGTGTGGTAATAAACCCATAGGAAACCGAAGAGATTAATCAGGGCATGCAACTAATTAAAACTGCTCAGTTTTCATATAGGTAAAGAAAGCTGGAAGAAGACCTGTGTGACTTTAGGAGCTGGAACTTAACACAAGAATGAGAGTAGGAATAAAAACGTTTGTTTGAAATTTACAGCTATAACCAAATAAAGTTACAGTGAAAGTTGTTAAAAATTCTTCTTGCGCCCTGAAAATTTTTTAAAAATTCTTTTTAAAATTGGGCCAAACACCATTTCTCCCCATCCTAAAACTAAATGCCATCAATGAAGCAAAGTTCATCAGAAGCAGTTTATAAAATATCAGGAGCTATTTGTGTACATTTTTAAGTATTACAGACATCGTTCTTTAATCTGTTTGCATCCTCCACCGCGTGCAGCAGATGGAAACCTCCTCCAAAAAATAATTATAATTAAAAAAAATAATAATAAATAAATCCTGGAAGAAATTCCACCGCGAAATCAAGAGGGTTGGGGGGGGGAAGAACAAAACCCACGTGGGAACCATCGCTCTGCAGCTTTGGGTTCTGTACGTATGTGTGTGTATCTCTATTTCTCTTCTTGCTGCAAGTGATCCGGCACCAGGGATCGCCCCGCGTCCTCCCCCGTCGGGGATCGGATGCCTCCGGGGCGGCT
>NW_010300272.1:9455-28115 GCF_000700745.2 Antrostomus carolinensis | reverse complement strand
TGTGATTCTGTGGTTCTGTGATTCTGTGAAAAGTGAATAAAGAGTTGATTATAAGGCTGTAGACACATCATCAGAAAACTTTCCTTGCAATTTATTTGAAAAGTTCAGAATCAATTACAGTAACAAAATGGAAAGTCTATGTGCTGGTAATATCAAATTGAATTAGTTAAAGGCACAGCTACCTGAACCTACTAGAGATAACACAAAAGAAGGGTAAGACTTGGTAGTAGAAAAGTACTATCTTACTATGGATTGTGGGAAACAATTTGGCTCAAGGGAGCTTTTCCCTTTATTCTTTCTGTGAAAAAAATTTATGGGCAATTACACAATTCCAAAGAAAGGAAATTATATTTGCAGAATTTAGAGGCAAGATAAGGAATTATTCTTTCCATTCTAATGCATATGGAATTGAAGATCGGTTGAATGTATTGGTCAATTCTGAATGTCCTGCAAATCTAATTACTTGGTTCTCCCATATATGTTGGCTGTTAACCACATCAAGAGGCAAAAACCATCAATAGGGATCACTGTAGCCTACTTTTTTTTTTTTGGTCATATTTTTTAGTGGTAGCAGGATGAGGGTAATAGTAAATAGATGTATGGTACAAGAGATTGCTTGTTAGCTTTCTGCCACCAAAATGATTCCCCTTTCATTAACACAGCTCTGGTTGATGATCAGAGATCAATGTTTAATTTAGGGTAAGAAAGTTCACAGCATAATAATTCCTCTCCATTTGCATTTTGTCTTCCACTGTGTTTTGCTAATATTTTGCCAATTAACGGGAGTCAACAGAAAGGACACTGGCTCCAACCAAAGCAGTAAGCTTATTTTACTGGTTATCTTAAAATACTACAGAAGTGAAATAAAGCAGTGAGTAATTAGAATAAGCTAAATATATCGCTAAGCAGCAACGCAAAGTTAGGCAATGCATCTAATCATAATTATATAAAGTTAGCAACAGCGATTAAGAAAGATACATCGCCAATTGCCCTATTTACCATCATTCAGACCCGCAGTCGCTGGAGTACCTCGGAGCAGCGAGGGTTTGGAGAACCTCTCCCCGGCAATTGGGAAGTCCTGTGTAGTGCGTCCACCCGCAGATGAGGCCACCAAAGAGTCACTGCACAGGGGTCCAGCTTTATAGTGCTTACTTATTAAACTCTACAAGTCAGGATGACTTGCATTTTCCTTTGTGTGGAAATATCTGGCACATCATCCTCCAGGTTGGATTCTACTCAAAGTCTGGCCAGTCCTTGCGGAGGAATCCAAGGGAGTATGTCTGTCCTTGCAGTTTTAGCCACATATTTCTCAACTGAGATCTGTCTGGTCTCACCATCTGTTTCAGTCCTAACCAAGGGCATTTGCTGATTACATACGTTATTACTTTTGCAGATAGCTGCTAAAAAGTTGTTGATTGCTGTTGCACTAAAAACGTTATAACAAATATAGTCTTTGCAGGGTCCATCTAGGGGTCAATAATTAACTTAGGCCTGTTTCCCATGCCTTGGCATATCACACTGTTACACTAACATAAAATTTACAGTGCTCCAGAGATTCTCTTTTTTGCCAAATAACCAGGACAACATCATTACCCAACTGATTCAGTTATCCAAAGATCTGAGCATATTGCTCACACCTGTAGCAGCAGTTCATGGTGGCAAAGTATTTAATCTACTTAGCCATTACTGATTATTATTTAATAGTAAATACATATCAACAGGAACTCTTATACCTGTGCTCTTTCCAACTATATGATTAGCTGTCTAATTATTGCTTAGTGACATTTGAGTATTTTTTTTCCTTGAAATCTATTTACCTATCTATTTATCTATTCTGTTTTTTTATAAATTTAAAATTCTTTATTTAAAGATAACAAGGGGAAAAAAAAAATCACTCTTTTACTTCCATAAAGAAATAATTGCTTATGGTTGTTTCAAATGTACATTATTTACTTTATTAAAAAACTAGTGTAGTAAAACTGAATTAGGAAATATCTCTGCTTGACAGAGAGTTAAATATACATAAAAGTGCTGAAAGGACTACTTTCTTAGGTTCATACCAGGCTGATGTAGCGATTGTGAAATTCAACATTCTTTGTGTTTTATTAATTGTTTATCAATATAATGTGATGTGATGGTAGGGCTTTTAATGGCATAAATATAGCTCTTCTTTCATGGGGGTTTATTCTCCCACTAATTAGCCTGTTCTATACGCAATTGTGGCCATTCATAATAATAGAATATATTTTAAAAGAATTCACTACATCTAAGTGAAAATTTGTTAAAACCATGGTTAAACTAATGGTAGGAATGTACTACTAAAATATGGCAACATCTTCCCTCAAAAATGGTTACTTAGAAATTTGGAAAATAAATTCATATAAGGGAAAATACACTAAGGGGAAGTAGACTGCTATTTAGAGGTGTCAGTGAAGTTTTCTTTCACCTTTGGCTACAAATTTCCTGTAAAAATCACATCACCTCTCTATAAATCTGATACTTTATTTTATAAGATTGTTCATGCTATTTCCCTCTCAACACCTGAGGCCTCCTAAAGTGATCTGGTACTGCTATTGTCAACACCTTGGGTGAGTAATAATTATCAGTGCCAGTTAGAGTAGATCTTAGGATCTTTAGGATCTCTTATTCCTCAGCCTTTGGCACATTCCTGAGCCAAAAAAACTTGTAGGTAGAATCCCAGAAGAGCAGGATGATATTTGTATAGCTCTCTTCTAATGATGCCCTTTTAAACAAAATTGCTGTCCTAAGTCACCCGTAAAACCATTATGCCTGACTGGAAGAAAATCAGAGTGCTTGACAGTTCTACATGAAATGCAGTACACAACCAACACATGTAAAGAGTGCCCAGTTCATAAGCAAAACACTTCATAAACTCAGAAGAAATTCACTGTGCATGCAGGTACTCCCAAGCCAAATGGTAGCAGGAGGAATTCAAGCTCTTTGTCAAATTACCAAAACACCAAAGATTTTACTCATGCAAAACGTGGGCTTTCCTAAATGTGCTCAAACTTAACCTGTTAGAAAATTTACATTCCCTTTCAGTAAAAGGGAAAGGAAGGGATTTAGCTAGTATTTTGTGTTATACTGCTCAGGGCAGGACTGTTATTGCATCATGTGCCAGACAGGACATGGAGTCTTATATACATAACTGAAAGCGACAGTCAATATCTATTTACACTTATGCTTTAAAAGGAAACCTCTTTAAATACACACTTTATTTCTCTGCAAAGAAATAGAACACTGTGAATGTTACAAAACAAGTGCAAACAGACACATAAAATGAAAAATTTCAGACTGTACTAAAAATGACTACATACAACAGAATAGTTTAGCAGTGTTTTCCAGTGATCCAAACAACAAACAGGGACAGTGAACACCTCTGTTGCTGCCTCTTTGAAAAGATCCTGGTTTATGTCAGTTTTGTTACTTATCTTCACGAATTTTCCTGGGACTAAATCTAAAATTCCATGTCAAATAATCCCATACAAAGGTACAAATATTTGAAAATAGGAGTGTGTCATGGAAATTTCTTTTCAGCCTTACAGAATTTCCCACTAGAGGCTTACCTTTCCAAACATACAGATTGATTTCAGAGTAACACACACACACACATATACAAAATCTCTTACAGGATTCAAGTTAGAATAAGAAAAAAAATAATAATGGCCCTAAACTGTTCAGTTATTTTTGAAAGCACACATTATATTCTTGATTTTAAAGTTACCAACTATAGAAAATGTACTTCAGTGGTTACTAGGAGTTAATCATGCTCATTGCTAAAGCAGGAATATTCGTTGCCATCATGCCTACTTGTCTGCATGTTAATTCATTATGAAAGGAACATAAACATTTATTGTAAAAATTCTGAAAAAAAATCAAAAATAAAGAGAAAGAGAGAGACATATTCAAGGGTATTTAAAGTGCTAAAAATAAAAATGGCTTGCATTTCAGAAACCAGAAACCTGAAGACATACACGTCCTATAAACATAATTTCAAAATTTCTGTCCCAGTAGGGTTGGTTTCTTCCCAGCCTGACCGACAGTCAGGAAGATCGCATGGGCCATGTAGCCATTATATTTCCTTAAAAGAAAAAAATCCATGTGGCACCACTGCAATTTTTACATGTCTGCCAGACTCTGACCTCCACCTGCTGACACTAAGGATAGACAAAACACACAGAGATAAAACACTGTACTATGTCTTCTCCATTAAAATGCACTCATGTACATTTAGGTGTATGGATGTGAACAGTAACTCAGAAGTAAACAGGACCACAAAAGCAAATACATGGAAAAGAATTACGGAATAAGGATATTTTATTACATTAAAAGAGTTTAGCTAAATGCAAGTTTCTTCATCTAAAGTGTTCATTTTATAGACAGCTACATTTTCAAAATGTCCTTTTAGCTTGTTCTTGGTTGCTTCCCCTATGAATCCAGTATAATTATTTCATTGACTAAACACATAAAAGTGTTATTATTACTACTGTAGAGTGCAAAATAATTCTACTTATCAGATATGATCTAACAGAAATTGATTAGGGTTTGTGTATCATGTGATTGCTATTAATAGATATTTTAGGTAGCTGAAGTGTATAGGACAGCAGAAAAGTAAATATACAGATCAATTATGATTTTTAGCCAATATCCAAAGAAACAGCTTCTCGTCAGTACTATAAACAGACTGTATTGCGGTCACTAACATCTTCTCTTCAGGAATCATTTCAGCGACATAAATGATACCTATTTATACATACCCAGTCTACTTAGTACAGTTAGCCCCACTGATACTGTAAGACACAAAGCTCCAGCTCTGCTAGCTGGTGTCCTAGCTTGATCTTATCCCTGTGAATCTGTCTGTTGATCAGCAGGCTCTGTCTGACCCTGGTTACCCTTACTGGACCTGATCCTGACCAGTGGGTTAACTTCCCAGCTTGACCTTGGACCTGCCTTTTCACCACAGACTTGCCTGATACCCTGGGCTGGGGCTGCCCTGGTGGACCCCTGTGCTGCTTGCCTCCATGGGGAGCCGCACTGCACCCTGCTGCACCAGGACACCTTCATGGCCTTCAGATACCTCCTCCTCCTCAGATGAAGAGGCTTGGACTGCCCAACTTGATTGACATCTATGACGATAGTGCATTGACCCTGTAGTCACTGTAGTGTGCATCTTTCCAGTGTCTGTCCCAGTAGGGTTGGTTTCTTCCCAGCCTGATTGACAGTCAGGAAGATCAGATGGGCCATGTAGCCAAAGATAGAGTCTAGGGCTGACAGCTCAGAAATGGCTCCATTTAACGATGCAGCAACTTGGACATGTTTGTCAGTAACTCTGAATGCAAAAAAAAAGGCCAAAAATTCCTCAAAGCGATATTAGAATAAATTTTAGAGAAGTGTCCTGTTCCAAAAAGGTGCTTTGGTAAAAATTCAATCTCCTTTAAAAAAACCCAAACCTGTCTCTATGCATATTCTGAATATGCTGAGTCTGGAAATAAAAATAGCTGTTTGATGCTTTGTGTTCCCATTTGCCCTGCAACAGCATCACAAATAGAAGACTGAGCTAGATTTTATTCCTTCTTGTGTGTCTTCAAAAGATTTTTTTTCTACACCTAATCACTTACATCTACTGTCAGAACATGGCTGGATAACACAGAGTTTGTTGCATAGCTATCACCAATGCTCTAATATGGCTTCTAGAATGGTGAGGATGGAACAAGAGTTCACACCGTGTCACTAAGGCTAAACATTGTAAGAGGAAAATTATGTATTACAGCTTTGATCCAATTCAGAGCTTAGCCTTATGGTTAACGTTAAATATATGTGTAACTCCTCTGCCTTGTAACTTCAAATTATTGATGTATCAGCCTGAGAGGGAAAAAAATACATAGAGGTTATACATATTCTGCATAACAGCATTTCAAAAAATGATGCACTCCTAGAAAAAAACAAAGAAGTTAAACTGCTGATAACTCCAGTTTCCTATTTATTTGACATTATCTTAGGAATCATCCACTAGTTTTGAAAAATTGGCTGCAGTTCCATTTTTTCTATCTAAAAGGGGCATCAACCAAGTTCAGTCCTCTAGACAGGTCTACTTTGGATTGATTTTTTTTTTTAAATCAGCACAGAAACTAACCACTGGTTTGCATTTTTGGTTTTTAAAATGCTGATCTTATTTTAGGAAACTCAAAATAACAAGGTTGGGGGGAAAAAAACATTTTCTCAATTATATTATAAACTTTTACCTACAAGTGATGCAGGTAAATTTACCACCAATCAAATGCTGGATTGCATTTGAAACATCTTTTCCTTCCATTGCTAAATTTTTTTCACAACCTTTACATAAGAAATGCAAATATTCCTCACCACCAACCAGGAGGGAAAGGTGAGCACTGCCAAGTAGCTGACTATGGTTATAGCACCTTGATGAGAGCTTTCTTTCCTATGCATTTAACAGGATATACAAGTCAGGTGACATCAGCAAGATTATTTTAGATTTAATGAAGTAATTGAGACATATCCCAAGCTTCAAGAAGTAATGTTGATACCGATATAAAGTAGTAGAAATAAGTCAGTGCTGAAAGCTGCAAAGGATTTTCACATATATAGGTGCTGTACTGCAACTAGGCATTTTTCATTTTCTCTGTAATTAGCTAAGAAAACTTAGACTAACACTTAAATAGACTAACCATCTCTGTGAGTGTTTATTTTTCTTCCCAATATGACTGGCATGGGATGGGAGGGATGAGTGAGATGGAATTGTGGGACTCAGGAAGCTGGTCCAGCATCACCTTATCTGAAGTTCAGTTAGTTAATAGTCTGTGTGATGTCCTAGTACTCTGAAGTATTTGCTTGTTAACCACAGAAACCTACTTCTTGTGCTATGTCTACTGATCCCTGCTGCCCAGGTTTGGAGCTCCATAGTAGCGCAGAAGTGCTGAGAGCTTTGTGTTGGAGGTGTAGGGTAATCAGAGCTCTCTTAAATTTGGCTGCACTGGTTTCAAAGAAGCCCTGTAGTAGCTGGGACAAAACTACAGTAATTTAGAGCATTCCCTTCAACAGACTGAAATCTGGGATGTCACTTCTCACACCCTTTAGACAAACTCTTCTGTTTCATAGCATGACCTAACTACTCCTTGTACAACTTTATTTCAATTAAAGTATAATACTTTAAAGTCACTGTTTATCTAAATAACTTTTAGAAAAAAAAATAAAAGATTTAGTCAGTAAGAAAAAAATCCTGCAAAAACTCTCCCAACTAGAAAGTACTTAAGAAGCCACTGCAAGTAAATCTATGTGATTCAACAAACGTTTACAATTGTCAAATTAACATTAGAGGAAAAACAAATCCTATTTGGAGACATTCTTATAGTCTTGTTCTATGAAATATAGTGGGATACTACCATTAATTGTAAGGAACATTAACCATGAGGAACATAGTCATTAGCAGAAGAATACGTGAAAGCTGGGTTTTTTTAGTTATTCAAATCAGAAACTGACTAGTCCCAAAGTTTCTGAGCAATTTACTCTAGTATTAAGGACATTTGCATAATATCCATACTGAAAGAAACCTCAGTGTCTCTCAAGATGTAATCTTCCCCTCTTACAGATACAAATTCTGTTTCTAATGTGAGCACATTGTTTCAGCTCAGCAGCAATGCCAGGATAAATGTACTGAAATACAACTTTTCTGATGGAGACAGAAAATATATTGTTTCAACATACTGTATTTTTTTGTTAAACAAAAGTGTTAGAGAGAAAACCGTATGAGAAATGTTGATTAATTATTTAAAATCTCAGCTGAAATGGCAGTTTAAGTCATTACAGTTGTCAAGCTACACTAAAAAAGAGATATTCTTCCTAATATCTCATCTAAACCTACCCTCTTTCAGCTTAAAGACATTTCCCCTTGTTCTATCATTAACTGCCCTTATGAAAAGTCCCTCCCCAGCTTTCTTGTAGGCCCCTTCAGGTATTGGAAGGCTGCTATAAGATCTCCCCAGAGCCTTCTCTTCTCCTGGCTGAACAGCCCCAACTCTCTCAGCAGGAGAGGTGCTCCAGCCCTCAGATCATCCTTGTGGCCTTTCTCTGGACTCGTTCTAACTGGTCCATGTTTTTCTTGTGTTGGGGGCTCCAGAACTGGACACAGTACTCCAGGTGGGGCCTTACAAGAGCAGAGTAGAGGGGGAGAATCACTTCCCTCGACCTACTGGCCACGCTTCTCTTGATGCAGCCCAGGATACGATTGGCCTTCTGGGCTGCAAGTGCACATTGCTGGCTCATGTTCAGCTTCTCGTCTACCACCACTCCCAAGTCCTTCTTTTCGGAGCTGGTCTCAAGCCACTCATCGCCCAGCCTGTATTTATGTTTGGGATTGCTCCAACCCAGATGCAGGACCTTGCATTTGGCCTTGTTGAACTTCATAAGGTTAGCACAGGCCCACCTCTCAAGCCTGTCAAGGTCCCTCTGGATGGCATCCTGTCCCTCCAGCGTGTCAATCGCACCACTCAGTTTGGTGTCATTGGCAAACTTGCTGAGGGTTCACTCAATCCCACTGTCCATGTCTCCGACAAAGATGTTGAAGAGTATCATTGATAGGACTAAAAAGTTAAGTCATAACAGTCTCGAGTTTGATCAGCTCCACTCACTCATTTGCCTTCACTTCTGTCTTCTACCTACATTTTGATCCAAAATATCTGAGGATTGGTAGGAGCTGGTTGGAAGGCATAGACAGTTATCAGGGCAGATAGGAAAATTGCGGTAAATAAAACACTTCAAAATATTTCTTATGCTTCTACTTCAAGCAAATTCAATAATATATTTCTACTACAGTTTTAGTTCCTTTTACAACCAATGTAGTTAGACTATCACTAGAATCAATGGATTCTACCAATAGTAGAATTTTACAAGTACTTGCCTTACTTTAAGCAGACTCCTAAGTGTCTTTCCCAGAAAGACATTGCTGTCCATCAAGAGGATTCAAGAGTACACATTCAGTTTCAGTTTCTTCGCTTCTTTAAGGTTTTCCCTCACCTTCTACTTTGTTTTCAATTCCATCTTTGGTTCTAGAACAGCATATGTCAAAAAGATAAAACATCGACTTTAAATGGGTTCACTGGTTTTAATAGGATCTTTTGCTCTAGTTCAGTTCATGATTCTTTACGCTTAATATTTTGCTAGAAACATTCAACAAAATTCCTTAAGCATAAAAGACATCACAAGTAAATGAATGTATTTTAACGCAAATGTAGTTTATGTATGTAAGCAAATGAACATCTATAGCCATAGTTTGTTACAACAGTAACATTTCTCTGATTTCTGCAAATTTTTATTATAGTAGCCTTTAAAAGTATAGGCAAATATATATATATTTTACATCTTAATTAAATGCACTTCAACAACTGTATGATATGATCTTAATAAATGAAATCTCAAATTCTCATCTTAAGCTTTGATTTGAACTTTGTGATAATTCTAGGCTTTCAAAAAATGGGAATTTTTTGGTAGAAGGAAGAACTAGCAATCTGTGACAAGAGCCTTCCACCAGATTAACTACATAAATCTGCTGTCTGTATGAAGAATCCCTGGTTGCAACATTTTCAGAGAGCCATTTGGCATATCGCCACTGCAAGGAGAGGTGTATTTTTGATAGGCATGAGTAAAATTTTGAATTCAATGAAAAGATAAATATGTATCTATTTCAATGAGTTTGGCTGCAATAGGATGGATAGACTAACACCTTCTGCAGCATCAGGTCAAAAAAACCAATACATACATTTTTCTTAAGTGTTTTGGTTTCCATGTTTGTCCCTTTTTGTTTCTCTAGTGACAGTATAACAATAATGAGAGAATGCTGCATATATTAGCATGGTAAATGGCCTTGGTATGTTCATTTAAATGCCCTGTTTCTTAAGTCTGTTACATAAAACCTTTTTCCCCCTTTTCTGAAGATCAGAAAGAAATTCTTGTTGCACCACATTGAAGAAGACTGGTAAAGAAATGAAGTGAACCTGGATTTTTCCCCTAATTGCAAAGTATACAAGCTGCAATCTTACTAAATAATTCATGTCTAAGACAGTGACAATCATAATGTGAAATTACTTAATAACTATTATTCATAGTCCTGATTATCTCTTGATAAGCATTGGTTGCTTATTGAAAACTTGCTTACTTATATATTAAATAAAAACTTAAATGTAATCTCTGTTTTTTTTTCTGTAATGCTGTATTTTCTTACCTGTTTCAGTTCTCAGAGACTTTCTAGATCTTACCCCCTGTACTTCTGAATTATATTCATTATTCACATTAGGAAACAGTCCTGAAGTGCCTCAGACCCCTTTGGAACATTGCAACACTGGAGGAGAAAGTCAAGATTAACTTTAGGCAAAAAAAAAACCCCCAACCAATAGCAGAAATGACAGTAGAAACTGTATTTTTTGAGACAGACAGACAGGACTAGATGGCTTCTATCTTTCTGTTTGTATCCCTTCATTTTAGCATTTGGAAAGAATTGTAGGCCAGATCCTCTCAGAGTGGTCTTGAAGACAGGATGGCTGCTATCCTTAAGGATATGAAAATCCATGTGCTTCTCTTCTTGAAGGTATTGTCTGATGAAAATGATCCTTCAAATGCAGGGATTTTCTCATCCTTTCAAACACATCGTTGAATTGGAGAAAAAATTATGCTTGTGGGAGCTTTCATCAGAAAGCTACCCATGTGATCTATTTGTTGTGGTGCTAAGATGCAGCCACCAGAGATTGCTTTTACTACTGAAATGAGTTTTTGGAAATTATATGTATATGTGTAGCTTTTAAGTATACTCAACATTTGCTATAAAAGGATTGTAAAACATCCCCGTACTCTTACAGTAAGTCATAGGTTGTAAAACATGATTCCAAAGTAATAAAAAGAAACATATAAATGTAAATTTAATTAAAATAAGCTCACCTATCCTCAAATTTATTGAGGTAGAGGGAGAAGGTGGGGTTTTTTGCATTGCAGTATAAATTTAAAAAGATTATTGTCATAGATATATTCATCTAGCAATCCAATGTAGAGGTAAAGTTTTCACAATCTGCTTGTATGCATATTTATTAAACAAATAGCAAATTCAGGAAAGAGTAATCATCTATGGTCTGTCAGTGTAGTGTTAACAAAAGCAAACCAGGCTGGCAATCAAACCTTTCCCTTCCCTTTTATGAGCACATTTTTAAACAAACTGCAGTGACAGGAGGTGCTCTACAGCCCTGTCCTTCCTCACTGAATTCATGCTAGGCACCCACCAATGTCCTTTGCATTTAAATAACACAACTGTGGGTCTCACTCACTCCTGACTGAACACTCAACCTAAATTCCTTTGCCTTTTCAGCAGTCACTGTACTGGCAACATAAAAGAAAATCAGAAATTTGAAAGATTGTTTTGTTTCTTCATGCAGATCATTGCTGTTTATTTAGCATAGTCAATGTTCTGCAGTTCACATGGATGGGTAAACAGGAATGGCCCCCAGCAACATATGAGAGCTACAAATAGGATCAAGATATATTTTTATGATTGCTGGGCTCATATCATTGTCATGGTGCAGATCTGAGAGGCTGTTTTATCTGCTTAGCACTGTGTGTTTGGGACATTGATTTTTACATTGAAGGATTTGGAAATGCAGTTTAAGCAACATTTGGGCATTTATCATTGACAACCATTTGTGTGAGAGGCAACTTATTGATCTGTTAATTCAACAGTCGTTGACCCATCTTTATCACATGTGTCCTGCTATTAGTGCTTTTACTCTGTGACCCAAAATCCTGTTTTGAAGATCCCAGAATCTGCAAAGATCACAAAAACCCCACAAAAAGAACAGTAATAAAAAAGGGTGCAAAAATGCATGAATATTCTTTAACAGAAGCTTTATACATTACATAAACTGACCTAGAAACAGAGCAAAAGCCATTTCTTTAAGTATGAAATCTCTGCTATGCAAAGTCTCACCGAAAGGACATAAATGATGATGAGACCTGCCTTTTCGACCTTCTCTATAGGGGTGATTTTCACTTTAGAGTAAGTGCAATGACATTCTATACACCTGTGGAAGAGTACTTTGACACCAAGACTTAAAATGATAACCAGGTCTAGCTTTATGCTGATAATGCTAACCTATATTTTTTGTTATTTCCCTTATAGCCCTGAAAGGTTTTTGTATCTGGACTGTTTGGCTTGTGGGCAAGGGAATATTTGACTTTTTAATTTCACTCCTCTTCTTTCCTCTTGCTCTCACTGTGTCTCCAGTGAATTGTTTCATATTTCTCTCTTGAAAAAGTAGGTTAAGATTGTGTCTGCTTGTGATCCCTTTCTAGCAAACTGGGAAGAACATTATCAACCTCTGACACCTTGCTTCATCTCTACCTGAGGAATGAGCAACTGTTTTTGACTGTTACCTGAAGCTGATGGAAAGCTTTCACACTCCTGAAACACTCTCAAAATCTTCTGAACTGAACATGCAGGTATAATCCATAATTCATGCCAGTGAAGTCTGGTCTCAGTGAATTCTCCAGTGAAATTCTAGATTTCCTAATTTCTAAACTGTAATCCAGTGCTGGCAGAACTAGAGATTTTAAATACTTCTTTTATGCTACTCTCCTGCCCTCACCATTTTCTTCTGCATAAAATATTCAAATATGAAGCGAGAATTTATACCAGAAGGAATAGTACTGGATTCAAAGCAGAAACATCAAAATGAAAAGTCTGCATATATGCACAATGTGAGACAGATTCTCAGTTAGGATGAAAATCAGCTTAGTTCATAAATTTATAACAGGACATACAAAATAAGTACTACAAGACAATGGACTTGTCTCCTTATCTCTATTCTCTGTCGTTACAGGTACATTAAGGTTTTGCACTAAGAGAAGAATGTCAGAGCAGATGTGATTGTTAACAGGGTACATTCATGATTTTTAATCAGCAGTTAAAGTCACTAGACGGTACTGGAAAGTACCAAATCTTACCAATTGTATCACAAAATAGACAGAAGCAGTCTGCTATTAGTTTTCGAGGAGGGAAGATTACTGAAGTAGTAGCTAGTAGAAGTGAGGCAGTATGAAAAACAGGACTTTCTGTCTGTACTCCATTTTCATTTGAAGCTGATACAAGAACAGTTGTACATTGTTATTAAGCTGAACATCCAGAAGGACAGAATTGCTTGTGTGTCATTTTGAGTACATGCATTCTAGGTCAGGGAGACATAAAACAAGGGTATGTCACCTGTTTCTGTTCTATTGAGGTGTTTTCAAGGCCTTAACTACCTGTTACAGCTTGTATCAGAATATATTTGAGGTATTGGTAACAGAAACAATTAAAAAATAAAATTGAAAGCCTGTTTTGCACTTATCCTACTTAGTGAACAAAACTTACCAGATGGCATTAGAGTTAGTATGAAATATGTTTCTCTCCAGATGTCCAGCTCATAGTGTTGTAACCAGGAAGTTGTTCCTAGGCATCAGTACTGATAATGGGTGAAATACATCTCACTGAATCTGTCTTTGGAGAGGCATCTCTTTTTCATTAGAGTTACAGCTGAAGGTTGTGGTCCCCAGCCTGTACCTCACTGAAGTGTTTTCTGTTAGGCAATGTAAATATACATTCCTTTACATGCTGACTAACAGAAATTAGTCAGGATTTTAAGAAACTATATATTGACCAATTTAAGAGTCACATTTATTAATTTATTTCAATGAGATGGGATTAGGCTCTAGATAAATATATCTTGGTAAAAAAAGTCTACAAAAGGAAACATGGTTATTTATATTGTTTGAAGAACAGTAACAGAAAAAAAACTATCAAATTAAAAAAATCTGTTTATTAAAATTGAGTAAATGGAGCCCACAGAAGAAGAAATGAACTAACTTGTCAAATACACTGTCAAAAGAAAATAGTGAGACTAGTCTCATATAAGTATATACTTATTCTAGTTACATATGCATGTATACCAATTATACATGTATATAGTTAGACTGCCAACCAGGTTTCAAATCTTGTACAGCAGTCCAGAAACAGTAAGATCACAAATTAATTTCCTGCTAACCCTTAAAGGCAATCAGAAGTATAAGTAACTTTTGAAGAGCCTTCATTTCTTATCCCCCCAGTGTCATCTCTTACAAAAAATCTATTCTTTACATATTTTTCTTATAGGTTCTGCTCTTTGATATGCTGCTGAACTACATGCCAAGTAAGCAACTCATTACATGCAAAGAAAGGATATTTCAGTGGTGATTTAGAATAAAGGATAAAGCAGTAACTTCATTAAATCTTCATTCCTTGTAAATGAAGGAATGAAAAACCCAGAATCAAAGACAGTTTATTTCCTCCATTTCAGTTAGTTCTCATACTTACACACAGCCCCTACAAAACAAAACTGCAGATTTAGATTCGTTTTCCAAAATTTCAATGAAGACATTTTATATTCAGAACTAAAGTCTGAGGCTTCCCTGCTTCTCTTCTAAAATACAATTAAGATGAATGTATATACTGCGACATGAGCTATTCATATTGTAGGTGTCCAAATACCCCCATGTCAATACAGAGAGAATTAAATCTACAGATTTCTATGAGGTGCTGATATTCTTTTCATTAAGACTTTGGAAATGAGAATCATGGGTTTTTCCTTCAGGAAACTCAGCTTACAGTCTATGAACAAATTCTACAAACAGCTCAGTTAACTAGGAAAAGTGAAGTCACTAAAAACTTCAGTTCTCTTTATTGCAGGGGGAAATGGGAAATTCAAGCTCCACAGAAGACTGCAAAAATGAGTCACTCCAGATGGAGTATATTACATTCCTAATTAAACAGCACATACAGTACTTCATGATTTTAGTGCTCTTAAACAATTTCACTGGCCATAAACATTATGCTAATGTCTGTTGCGGGGAAAACCACTTCTGACAGTGACAGCACATGTTTGGGTGAATAGCAACAGCATCAATCTATATTTTCCTGCAGATAGTTCAATTTCTTTGGCTTCCAGAGAAATCTAAAGCATCTGTTGAGATGCTACTAGATATAAATTATGATGTAAAGCAATAACATGCACATTAAGGTCATTCACCTATTTTAAGGTGAACTTAAAAGGGACAATGACTGTGAATTATACAGTTCACTTTATTTCATTGCTTAAAAGTAGAACTGGCTAATGTTTAGAGAATCCACAGAAGAAACACATATCTTTTATTAAAATTGATGTATGCACACAGATACACAGGCATCCTGAAGCATGTGTGGAACACTCCAACTGTTGCTCCTTGTCTTTTTTTTAAGGGACAGTCTTTGAATTACAGGAGCTGAGTTATTTAATTTCCATCAAATTTTCAATCTTTTATGTGACCACCTGCCTATTTCTGAGCAATATAAAAGCATTTAGGCTAACACTCCTGCTCACTAGTAAAACAGCCACTATGACACTGAAACAAATTGGTTTTTTAGATACTTCTAACGCAAGGACTCATTTACATTTTTCAGCTTATTCTTATCACTCCCAGTATGTTATCATGTTGTTCATGGTTTGGGTTTTTTTTGGTTCTTATTACCCTTTGATCGACTGTAGAGTAGCCCATCACTTCTTTCTAAAAATACATTTCTTACTGAAAAACTTTCGCAGTGCTTTCCAGGTTCTTTCTAACTCTGAATAGCCTCAATAATTTGGACTAGGAATCTCAACTGCAGTATGTAGGCAGTATCTATTCTTGAACAGGAATAAGAGCAGAAAACTCAGCAAATGTACTCTCTGACCATAAATGTGTCAAA
Source organism: Antrostomus carolinensis (assembly GCF_000700745.2). Classification (NCBI taxonomy): domain Eukaryota; kingdom Metazoa; phylum Chordata; class Aves; order Caprimulgiformes; family Caprimulgidae; genus Antrostomus; species Antrostomus carolinensis. The sequence goes on along the minus strand of NW_010300272.1, from coordinate 12,307 downwards.
TAACAGAGCAAAAAAATATTATTTTTTGAACTGACAGAATTTACCAGCACAAGCAAACCAAGGCTAGGTTCAAACAGGACCCATAGTTAAAGACACTGTGGTAAATTATCTGCTGTGCTATGTGGATGTCATGTCAGTCAAAAAAACATTTATTTCAGTGTAATCAGGTAGAAAATTTTGCCAAGCACCTATGCTAGCAAGGAAAGGGTGTTATACTGGTAAATATGTTCCATAATCCCATGAGAATCCTAAATATTAATTTGTTAATGGAACTGGGGAAAAAAACCCCAAAAAACCAAAAACCAACAAACAAACAATCCAGAATCTGAAAAAAAAAAAGAGTTACTTACTCAGGAATCAGAGTGCTGGTGTCTACCCGACCAGAACCTACTATTAAAAACAGACCTGAGCTCTCTCTTGGACAATAAGACATATCGTATATATGTCTCTGGTTTGACAGCAGCCTGGTGATTAATGCATTTTCTTAATATGTGAGGTATACTTTTAAGTCTTATCACAAAGGCAAGGATCTTACCCCTTCAGTTGTGATAGGAGAGGGGTCCCCACCATCATCAGAGGTTAAGCCAAAAAAACCTCCCCTAGATATGGTGTCAGGAGTCAATCATTTTCATGCCTTATTTGGAACAAGAATGTCAAAATTTGGGGCACAGATAACCTAGGTTTGGTTATGCTCCATCTTTCCTTTTAAAATATTCCAATTTACGTAAATATATCTGAATTACAGCAGGAACTTGCATGACATTCACTCACATGAGTATCCCAATAAGTTACGGTTATAATGTCAATCTCCCTTCCTACTCTCTTGCCCAATTAAATATTAATTTATGCAAAATGGAATAATTGCAGTAAATGAAAACAATAAACATCTGCCCTTCCGTAGTCCACTGATTAGGGCATGATCCTAAGAGACCATGAGAAGCATTAGGACACATAAAAGTCTCCCTTTAAAATGTATTTCCACGGTGGTATATAGTACTTTGAATTTTTCTTCATACTAGAGAAAATGTCAGCTAAAATTAGCCATTCACATGATTTCTTTTATATGCACAATTATATGCATCATCAGTAACAATAAGCTTGATTGGTTTATTCAACCAAATTCAGCATCCTGAGAGTGATGACTATTCTTTCTTGCCTGGTTTCAGTTATAGTTTTCAGCTTTTGTAAAATGATAAACTATGCCTGATTTCAAGCCAAACTTTGTGAGTAAAACAAATTTAGCCTCACCTGTCACGCTGATCACTTCTCCAGCAGAAAACTCTTATATGTCCTGATCATTGTAGGCAGAATTGACTTCTTATAAAATGTTCTGCTGTAAACAAGGACTTAAAGCCACCATTTAATATCAAGAATTTCTATCAATTGAAGCACAATCTATGTAATTCAGAATTAAAGTATACTAACAAATATTATATTGGTTTAATTATGATTAAATACTTTTTAAATTAAATATGTTAACTCATTGTCTTAAATGGACAAAATGCAGGAAGTAAGCACTACTGTTGGAAATTTGGTATTACAAAGTGCTACGAAGTCAGAAAACCACTCAAGGGAGCAGACTGAAATAGTGTTTGCATCCTTTAATAATTTGGAATAGTTCAAGTTAAGAAAATACCCCACTGATTTGAGTGCAAGAAACTAATTTTGCTTTGAAAGCACCGGATCACCACCCTTAAAAACAAAAGCCACATCAAAAAGATTGGCAGATTATCAGACTCATCTCCACCCAAGATGTCTAGTGGAAGATGTCCCTGCTGATGGCAGCGGGGTTGGAACTAGATGATCTTTAAGGTCCCTTCCAACCCAAACCATTCTATAATTCTATGATATGCCAACTCTTCCCAGAGCTCAACCCCATTTGACATGTGCCCCAACAGAGAAGTCAGAAAACACTGCAGATAAAAGGGAGAGGCAGCAACCTCCTAAAGCAGATCTGCCTGGAACAGCTGCTGCGGTCCCATCCATGGCAAGTAGCACAGGAACAACTGATGTATGTGATGGCAGCTGCACGGCTCCCAGCAACCCCAGGGGTCATCAGCCCTGAAAGCCATGCCCGTTTTCTGGCCACGTGGTCTGTTGTGACTGGCTGCCATGACCAGCACTTTCCTCTGGTTTCCGTTTTGGCAGGCAGCACTGCACAGCTCTACAGGTGCTGCGCAAAGGCCCAAGCCTGCCCCAGCTGCCCTGTTGGGCTGGGCTCGGGTGCCTCTTGGTCCCACTCACAGGATCAGGCCTGGCACCCCTTTGTCACTTCCTTGGAGGGGTCCACACCCCCCGTACCTCTGCTTTTTGACTCCTCTTTACCCTCTTGAAGTTCCCTCACCCCAGGTTTGTCAGGGCTTGTTCTGCAGCCAAAGGACTAAAATGTACCCTTTATTTTTATTTCGTTACTTTCTATTCAGGTGTAAATTTTAACTATTACTTCCATTAGCTCTTATTAAAGAATGCTTTATCCATTTTATACCTATGGTTTTGTGGATATATATATATATATAATTACTTGTCCTGGTTTTTAGCTGAAATGGAGCTGGTTTTCTTTTTAGCAGTTAGAAGAGCAGTATTTTAGTTTCCAGCCTGGGACTCACTGTGAGAGAAACACTGATAATGTACCAATGTTTACATTTTTGTCACTGGAAGTGAAGGACTTTGTGTTCTGTTAGTCCACGAGCACAAGATTTAAGGGGGGACAAGAATATTTAAATTAATAAACTTAATTGACAGTTAGATATGCCAATGGGGTATTCCATATCATATCACGTCATGTCCACTATCTTAGTGAGGGTTTCTTCCTCTTTAGCTCTCTCTGGCTTTCGCTCGGGCTCTCGCTCTTC
>NW_010300272.1:7609-9414 GCF_000700745.2 Antrostomus carolinensis | reverse complement strand
GTTATCTGGGAACAGGCCGGGCTCAGTCAGGAGGGGGGTGAGCTATAGCCTTGGGTGTCATTCACTTTCATATTTTGTTACTGTTATCATTACCTTTACTATTTTAATATTATTATTATTATAAGTTTTTTTTCTATTATTAAACTGTTCTTATCTCAACCTACAAGCCTCCTTTTCCTTGTCCCCCAATCCTCTCCCCTATCCCCTGGGGGTGGGGGGGAAGTGGGTGAACGGCTGTGTTGGCTGCTAGCAAAAGGATTAGCCAAGTGAAACTATCACATTACTATATCTTTATAAATGCATATACATATATATATGTATAAAACCATGTATATGTAGAAGTATGTATATATATGATAGCGTACATATGTCTAAATATGTAAGTATATATTTATAAATATTTGCACACTCCTTTATATATATATTCCTATGTATGTATCTATTGTATATAAATTGTATATAAAGGTATATAATTTTATATCTGAGCACTTCCTAGGCCAAAGGAAGCAGTAAGCCAGTCACAGGTCTACCTGAGAACATGTGAATATGAAGGTGTCATGAAATCGCTGTCAGCCCATCACAGAGCAGTATGAAAACATGTAGGTTATGATGTTTAACAAAATGGCACCTCCCTACCACAACACAATGGTGCCCTACACCTTCTCACTTATTATCTTGTCCCTATACTACTTTGGTGCTATGAGCATATGGAAATCTGTAGCAGGTGAGCAAAGAAAAGTCAAGGGACAGAAAGGCAATTGTCTTGAAATAATAATTAAAAGGTAATATACTACATATAAATAGTATAAATTATAGCTGGTAGTTCTGTTCATTTAGAACAGCAATTTTTGTATAATTACTGCTATATAAAGCAAGTTAATTGTTGTCATAACTTCAGAAGTCATTGGGAAACTGTTGTCAGAATCCTTCAAAAAAGACATGGAATTTAAAAAGTAATTACCTTTGTGTTGAGTAATTTCCAAGATATTTCTGTCCCAGCCATTTACTGTAAATTCCTTCACAATACTTCTGAAGTATGAATATTTTAAAATTTGGTCGTCTGTGACAAACTCAGACAACTTTGAACTCAGCTTTGCCCGCTGTGTGTCTCAGACATACGCTTTTTGTGTATTTCAGCAAAAATAGTAGAGCTGTTCGTGAGATGAGTACAAAGGGGAAAATCAAGTAAACTTATGATTGTGTCCATTACCAAAAATCCAGACAGTCTTCTCTTTGGTGTGATTTTGATGCCTCCAAGGTGACATAAAATTTATTCCAAAATTTACTCCAGGGATGTTCTATAACAGGGGTCCTCAAACTTTTTAAACAGGGGGCCAGTTCATTGGCCCTCAGACACTGTCGGGGGCCAGGCTATAGTTTGGAAAAAAATGAACGAATTCCAGTGCACACTGCACGTATTTTATTTGGAGTAGTGCACAAAAAACAGGAAAAAGAATGCAATACTTAAAACGAAGAACAATTGTAATCAACAAAAACAAATAATATTTCAATGTGAACTATGGGCCTGCTTTTGGCTAATGAGATGGTCAGTGTTAGGTTCCATACTTGTCACTGCCAGTCGTAGCAAGTATGCCAGTGTTCATCAGTTAGTATGGATCTGATTGGAGATTTCAGATGTTTCATTTGGGAAAACGTCTGCTCATAGGCTGCCGACTGAGCTTGCCCAGGCAGAGAAGGTGCCCGCGCCTCTCCCCCGCCGCAGGGTGGGAGGTCGAAGACGAGGCGCTGGTTCCAGGCCAGTGCTGGCGGGGGGTGGGTTAACCGGATAGAGGGCAATCAGGGCC
>NW_010300272.1:0-7581 GCF_000700745.2 Antrostomus carolinensis | reverse complement strand
GGTGGGGTGGGGCGGGGAGTTCTGTAAATACCAGCGGGCCGGATTGAGGACCCTGGGGGACCATATCTGGCCTGTGGGCCATAGTTTGAGGAACCCTGTTCTATAACAAAAATAGCCAAGGGCTGAAGGATGGTACAGCCCATGTACTGTAGTATGTGAGGAAAAAGCATAACAAGAATGGTGAAAAGAGATGTGGAGCATCAGAGAAGAACCTAAACCAAGTCTGTAGAGAATTGAGGTTTAAATATTTAGGAGCTCAGCCATGATAGTGGGCCAGGGAAAAAGGTGCTTGATGGAATTGTGGGCTGGTGTAAAAGACTGAGCTGAGAGACCAGCTTACAAGGAGAAGTCACAGAAGAGTTGGCAACTGTTACTCTCCATTTTTGCCTCCAGAGTTAGTACTAAATCTAAGATTTCTGAGTCACCATTCATTTGGCATCACTAAACACGTGTCAAATCCGTGGGCAAAACACTTGTTCTCCAGCAATGATCTGTCAGTTCAAGTACCAGAATATCACACAATGCCTCTTGCCTTCTGTTAATGGGTCAAATATTACCAGAGGACATTCAGGGTTGCAGAGGGGCAAGGTTGGGAAGGAGGACACACCAGCCCCACCCCCAGAAAATAACCCATATGAGCATATTGTGCTAAAAGAATATTCTTAAATTTAAAAAGTCAAGGGCTTAGAAGTAGGATGGTTCATGCAACTCTAATTTAGCCATTTAAGCAATGCAAAAGTCATTAACTGCAAGATCATAAACTATTTTTGTCCATGAGACATCTTCATCAGGGCAGAGAGTAGACTTGCTCTAGGGAAGAATCAAAGATATGTGCTGAAGGAGCCTGATTACAGGACTTCTACTTGTTGCAGATTTTGGAAAGAAAGAAATAATAAAGCAGAAGTACAAAAGATAGTCTTACACTTGTCCACCACAATACTTAAGACAGCAAACTTGCTCTGAGGAACCATAGCCTACCTTTTCTTCTACCATAGGATTCCTCCACGACACTGTTTTGGCAGATTATTTTTGGAAAAGAAACGTGGCATATTACATAATGGTGTAAGGCTCAAAGAGGTTGAAACAAGTGAAAGTTCAAGCATTACATTTATATATGCTCATAAACTTCATTGCGACTCAGCTGCGTTCAACCACCTTTTGCTCTTACACGCTCTCTGCAGAATCTTTCACCATCATAGCAAGCAACACTGGGATTCTTGATAAAGGCCACATGTCATCACCTCTAGGGTAAACAAAACACATCTAAGTAATCAGACCAGGCACGAAGTATCATTGCTAGTCCAGTCCTTGGGTAAATACTGTGGAACATTTGTCCTTTAAAGCACAAAATACATCTAAAATGCTTTCTCTCAGTATTCACAGTTGCCTGTGCAGGTCAGTCCCTAGGAGTTTCCAGCAGGTTAGCAGATCTGGAGTTAGCAGATCTGTCTTCCAGACAAGCTTCAGGCAACTTATGTACTACACATACAGATAGATGCAGATCTCTGGGCCTTAGGGCTTGCATCCGTATAATGGAATTAATATAATCCCTGTCCTCAAACACAAGGGGCCACAGTGAATTAACTGCTTTCTGGTATGAAGCACTCCAGTACTATGGTAATACAGAAGAGTACCTGAATAAACTTCTAATTCTCTCTTCAGAGAGTGTTTGAACAATGTGTAGTCAGCAAGACATGGCACCACACACTGTACAGCATGAACAAAACATCCAGTTAAGGTTATAAGGGCAACATTTATTCTGACATTTCCTACATTGTGAATTCTGGTCTCTGCAACATTAATGTTCTTTTAATATTGTTTCTCAGGATAATGCTTTTATAAAAATGCTGTCTAAGTACCCACTCATATAATAACATTTTATTATTTTGTCAATGTCAAAGTCAAAAGAAATACTGGGATTTTTGATGCAGCTAGCTAATGGTTTTTTAAGTGCATTATACATAGCTCTCTTGAGTATCTTAAGATAAAGAAGAAATTCCATCCTCCTATGACATTTTATTAAATCTTCGTGGAAATATCTACAAATACAGATTGGGAAAAAAATGTCACTAGTATCACTCTCAGATTTTAAAAATATGCTAATTTCTTCTATTTTATAGAGGTGTTATAACTTATTCATTTATCCTAGCACCCTTAGGATGTTCTCTTTATTTGCATTAGGTTCAAATATGAATACATATATTTTCTGAGTCTCATACTGCATTATTTAATTTCAATGAGAACAAGATTTAAAATATTTACATACAGCTGTAGTAGAAAATTTTACTTGTAGGCCAGTCTCAATAAAGCTATGACTGTGAAGATCATGTTTATGATAAAAATGAAGGGATGAAACAGTTTTTGCATTTCTTGTGATAGCATTAAGATACAGGAAAAGTAATAACTTTCAAGAATTCTGGATGGTTCATCAACAGCTGCACTTAATTTACTCTTCTGCTAATTAGCAGTGCTTAAAAACCTACCAAATGACACTTCTAATCGACAGCATACTCTGTGATTATAAACTGATTAAACTCCATGATCTCTCACTCCCTTGTTAATACTTCTGCCACCTTTTCCAACAGAAATTAGTCAGAATTATTTCCTATGCATGTATGTTGTGTTGTTTTATTGAGCTAAATTTCAGCTCCTAAACTCAACTGCAATTACCCCTTTATTATTGTTATCTAGTCAGTACAGCAGTTAATTCTGTTAATGTTTCTATATTTATTAAAGCATACAGTATGAGGTTGGCTTAAAAAGAGCAAGTAGAGATGCCTTTTTTGTTAACAAATGTTTTTCAAAGTACTGTACCATAGCAATAGTATTCCTAGGTTTCCAATTACCTATTCTCTCAAGATGAAGACAGCTATTACAAGTGAAAACATTGTCAGATATCTTTCTTAAAACCAGCAGAGACAGACTCTTTTCAGACATGTATTTGAATGCCAGACTCTTCAGATAGCTTTTAACTTAATCAGAGAGGATTAAATCTAGCCTCTTTAATGACCTGTTCCAACAAGCATCATGGATGGTTGAATTTGGAAGGGACCTCTGGAGATTGTCTAGTTCAACCCCCTGCTCAGATCAGGGTCATCTAGAGCCCACTCAGATTTTTAATACCTCCACATAGGGAGATTTCTCTCTCTGGGCAACCTGTGTCAGGGCTTACAATAAAAAAACCCTTTTCTTATATGTAAGTGGAATTTCAAATGGATCTCAATGGAAGGTGATGGGTTTCAATACTTTTGAGAACAAAAAATGCTTCAGGCCGCTTGCCTGTTGCTTAAACTCAGGAAAGTATGTAGCTATGTGCTTTGCTTTAAACCAAGTGGTTTTTCTATTAATAGAAGTTTAACAGAAGGTAGGTTTTTAAAAAATGTCAATAGACATCTATCCCCATTTTTAGGTATATAACATGTTCAAAGGAATCACAATTTCACCAGCCTTAAAAACAGAAATATCTGCCTTTATACAGTGCAATGTAACTTACACACTCAGATGTTAATTTGCTGCAGATTGACTTAGTATGTAGCTGGATAATATAAGTATGAATCTCCTGTATTCTCGAATTCATGGAATTCAAGCACTTAAATCAAGGACACATATTGAGAAAGAAATGCTCATTTCTGAATACATTTTTTTGAATATCACTTTTGTAATGCAAATCTGAGAATAAGCACATTGAAGGTCAGATTGTGACTATAATTATGGCCACTATAAATAAACCATGAAGAATATTAATTTGAAGCAAAAGATACGCACTTCTGATTTAATTTTAAAATTCCCTATGGGCCATATTCTATAAAATTAGTCTTTCATGTCAGAGAAAATCCAAAAAAACCCACTTTGTAAAAATAATTTTTAAAACTTGTCATTTTTTTGTTTCTGCTCTGCCTCTATTGCTACCATTATTTTCCTTATACATGTGTGTTTTCCCATGATAGGAAAGGGATTCCAGTCCAATCAGGAAACGTAAACAGTACTTTTTTTACTCATGACCAATGATAACTTGCAAAACATTTCAAATAACTAACATTTATAGTGAACTTTCAGGCAGTACATGGGTAAAGCTCTTTGTAACTACAGTAAAATCCTAAGAAATTGTAATCTATATGGCAAATGCTACTGCAGAAGGGAAGGGAGAACACACAGACTATTCACAATATCTCTTACTGAATTTTAAATTTGTCTGTACCATATCTGCCTTCCTTTCTACACAACCGGTGTCAAAATAGAGGTCACAAATATTTGCATTGTAAAGGAGTGCTTGAAATATTTGTAGAGTTGCAAAATACAGAATAACTGGAACAAGTCTTTCCATATCCCGGTCCTACCACCTCTATCTTCCCTTGTCAACCCCCAAGGGTCCATCCAAACTGGATGATGAATGATTAATACATGCTACTCGTTTAGTTGTTCATTTGGCATACAAAAATTTATTCCCTCTGCCCTCTGCCATAAGTCTGTTCTGCAATCAGAAAGTGAAATACCTCACTTTATGTGCTAAGACCTGTTGGGGTTTTTTTCTAATTAAATCTGTCTTTTTAGGGCTGTCTTTTGCAATAACTCAGCCAACAATGTCACAATAACACTGTACCAGATGTCACAGTTCTTATGGAAAGTCTGGTTTTCTTACTTGAAACTTATCAGCAGAAATGCTTCATCAGTTTAGCAGATCTGTAATCTTACAGTATCTCATAAATGTTAAAGTTACATTCTTGCAGAAGGAGCCATAGCAACAGAGAACAAAGAGTTGTAAGTAGAGTCTATGAAGGTAGTAGCGCTGGTGAAACTGGAAGCAGAAGTCTGATGCATCAAAGACTGTTTGTAAACTGGAAGGTACAATCCTGGGCAGACCCTGACTTTGTATTAGTATAAAATGTAAGTATCACCATTTTTTATTCCTAGTTTCCATGGAAACAAAGATAGTGTGCAAAGCACAGACATAAGCTAAGATCCCCAGCCTTGGATGGAATAAGTACACTGGAGTTCCCAGGTTCAGTTCATATTCTCCCCTGCACAGATCTGAGGGGCAATAGCCAAGCTGTGCTCTATTTTCTCTAGAATGCTCTGTGAGCCACAGTGTATATTGGAAATTGTTTCCCATTTTCAGAGGCAAAGTCACCTAAATTACACTTATTTCTTGCTTGAATTCACTAGGACAAGAGATATTTGCCTCACCAGGCCTCCAAAGTTCACTTGAACACTACCAGATTTTGCTCCATATAACTTCAATTTCCACACTGACTACACTTCAGTTTACACACTGAGAACTCTCCTATGGTCCTAGAGTAATGAAAAATGTAAAATGTTGTGTAATAAGCAGCAGATATGTAAGGTAGCATTTTGTTTATGTGGAAAAAATGGTGAATATAAACAGAAAAAAAAAAAAAAAGTTGAATGAGTAGGCTGAACAGATTGGCACAAATCTTGGAGCTTCTGTATTTCTGTAATTCCCCTATCGAAAGCTTTGTGTTATGTACTTTACTGAATCTAGCACAAGGACTAAGGTCTAGAATATTAACTGAAATGGTAAGTGAAGGTTGATTTAAAAATCTGAAAAACATAACACTAAGCCAAAAGCTCTGATCTTAGGATAGCTTGAAAAGAGGGCTCTACCCTTTAGCAGGCCTCTATTTTTTCAGGATTCTCTAGTACTTGTTGAAGCAGCATCAAAAAAAGCCAGAATATCTGTTTTTGTGCTGTAATTATTTTTGGTATTCCAGAGTGGACATCTTATGCCAGCTTTCTGACAGTCACTTGGCACAGCAGTAAACTCTCATTCGTTTCTGAATAAAACATGCACCTATCCTGCAGTTCGCAAACACTCCACATTATGTCAAGTGCTTCAGATTTAATGGAAAATGTTAACTGCACTCCACCTGTTTGCCAGGCCTTAAGTTAAATTTTAATAATTCTTTTATGATTTATTTATTTATTTATATTCCAGCTGAAGTGACCCTTTACAAATCCACTTCCCTGAAAGATGGCATTGTTGGGAATCTGTATGTGGTCAAGGAAATTAGGGTGAGTGCCTTGTAATAACACAACACAGGAAAAAACAGCACCCAACCCTAAATGGAAAGGAGAATTAGACAGATGCAGGGGGATAAATAGGGACAGGAACAAAAATATCTTGATTTCCTTTTTAATAATATTTCCATAGATCACAGAATCACAGAATCACAGATACTAGGTCAGTAGGCAAATATTCAAGTTTTACAGTTACCAGCTTAACTATAAAACAACAAAAAGAGTATTTGTTTATTGGGAGTTATTCTAACTGCAAAGCAAAATGTCCCTCAAGGTGTCTTGACCTTTGGCAACACCTCAGACATTCAGTTCTTTTGTAATAGGAGTTACTGGACATCACTAATGGAACTATGGAAGCACATGGAGTGAGCTGACATGAATGCATCCAACTGAGTCAAAGCATAGGACAGACAAGATTTATGATGTTTAATTCATTCTTACAGACTTCTGAGGATTTAAAGCCTTCAGACAGCAGAGCCCTCACAAACATGTATGAAACTGGGTGTGGTTTGTGTTGGTTTCCTGGATTTATTCGAAGGAAGAAATGCAGGTGGAGTGGGACAGGAGTGAATGGCACTTGCTGGAACAATGAGAAGGGGTACCTGATTGATGCTGGCAGCAGTAGAATACAGAGAAAAGAAGTTGCTGAAGTCACTTGAAGAAAAGACAGTGAAAGTGGGGGTCATACAAGTCGACATGCCAGCAAAGAGGTGCCTCAGGTAAAGGAAATATCTGAACCATTAGACTCTCTCAGCAGCTCAGAGAAGTGCAATACAACCTTATTAAAAAATTGAGGTGACAGCAGCAAAAGGATGAAGTGATAATTATGACATTCAGAAGTTATTTTTGAATTAAGTTTTGTTTTTATGTTTTCTTCCTAAAAAATTAAACATATATATACAGTCAAGTAATCAGAGTGGAATAGTTGGGGAATTAACTTTAGAGAGGAACAAATTTCCGCATTCTGCAAACTGGAAGGCCATTGCCTAGATTGCTGTCATTCTTTGAAGTTTCTTTTGTTCCTAGACATGCACAATCATCCTCAGATTTTGTACTCAAATCCTCTTTCATATGAATCAATTTGGTTGGACTTCTCCAGTTCTGTGTTGACACTGTGCAACATCACTATGATCTGAGAGGATCAGAAACTCTGGAGAGGGGCCATTCCCCACATTACTTAGTCTACATTGAAGTTATAAAAAATTCTCAGATATGAAGAAGCCTTAGCCAAAGATAATGAAGAGGAGTTATTACAAGAATGTTCCAGTATTCAGTAAATCAGTAAATTGGTCAGTTATGTTGTACAGAGTGAATTAGATTACTTAACTGCTATATATTAGGAGTAACCCTATTAAGAATAAAGCCTATTTTAATATTTAATTTATACTTAAATAAAGTATAAAAACACATTTCCTCATCTCATGTATCACTGCTAGTTCTGGATAGAACATGAGATTTTCTTCTTATGGATGATTTCAAGGTTGAATATTTTATATTTCAACAATAAGTAAAACAAGACTTTTACATGCATGTCACTTTAATTTT
>NW_010300271.1:85699-101324 GCF_000700745.2 Antrostomus carolinensis | reverse complement strand
ATGGGGTTGTTGTGACCCAGGTGCAGGACCTCCCACTTGGCCTTGTTGGACTTCATGCCATTGGCCTCAGCCCATCAATGCAGCCTGTCCAGATCCTTCTGCAGAGTTTCCCTACCCTCAAGCAGATCAACACTGTCACCCAACTTGGTGTCACCTGCAAACTTAATAAGGGCACACTCAATCCCCTTGTCCAGATCACTGAGAAACAGCAGAACTGCAGAATAGCAGAAATAGCAAGCCTTGAGAAATCTGCACATTAACATACTGGTACTGGGTATTTTTAACAACATATGCAGAAGAAAGTTTAATATCTTTAAATTAATAACATCCTTGCATGAGTAATCTGGTCACCTTCTAGTAAAATGAATCATGCTACTGTGTATAAAAAAGATATGTAGAGGATGAATTTGAATTCCTGTATTCCATAAGGATAATGTAAGCAACATAACATTCTGGAAAACATGGCAACTAGATGCTAAATTACAGCGCTTAAGCACATGAGTCAAGCTGAGAAATAATCTCCCCAAAACTCATGAATCAAATCAAGTATATAACATTCCTTAACTAATGCTGACCATTCCATGAAATGTGTATACAAAAGTCTTTCTTTTTTTTCTTCTTTCATAACTGTTTACACACACACTGAAGGAACATACCCAGCACTGCTAGCAGTAGTTCCAGTAAATAGTACCATGAAAAGAAACTTGTAATAAAAGACTGATTGTTAATAGGGATGTGTGAAGGAACTCATAGAAGCAAAGGTTTACAAAACTTTGTGGGTCCAACTTCTTAAGGAGTTAAGAAAAAAAAAAGAATCCGAGTGCAATCCACATAGTGCATTTCACTCAACCCAAGCTTCTCTGAGTTTCAGATTTTAAAACAAAATAAAAACTGAAAGTGAAACTCAGTTTGAGAGCACTAGATTTTATCTTGTTTTACATCAAAACCTAACAAAACTGTGAATTTTTTTCCTTTCAGCATGAAACTATAAATCACCTCAGGTTTTCTCAAACATTTAATTAACCTTCAGGTCAGTTCCTCAGGGTTAAATGCTGTTGTCATGGGAGAAAATGGGATTTTTGCCACTGACTTCAGTGCAATCAAGTTTTGGCCCATAGTGAATTATTTAAGTGAAGCCAGTTAGTATAAGCTGGGGAATACTGTAAGACAAAACTGAATAATTACTTAGTAGGATTAAAGTAACAAACCAGAAGATATTATTTAGAATTAACTATTTATCTCTGTATATTGATTAGATCTTCTAGTTAGTGAAAAATTTGAAATCCAGCATTTTTTTTCCAGATTCTTCAGCATCTTAAAAATTTTCTATTAGAAAGGCTCACAAACTAGGCCAATTTTCCAAATGTCTTTGATTGATACCAGACAAAGTAGCAAGAAGATTTATTGCAATAATTCTTCAAATTCTTGGTTGCATTCAAGATAGAAATTCTAAAATAATGGTTTTGAAATGGAAATGAGAGAAAGCATAATTTAGGATTTGGGTATTTCAATCACTAATGCTAGCTTTTGCTGTAGATATGTACTTGAAAATGCAGGTAGGCACTAGAAAGATTTTAGAAAATATTTTGGATCCTATTCAAGTCCTAGTATGTGTCTATCTTAGATGTTTTGAAAGTATCACTTTTAGCCCCTAACAAAACCCACAAAAAAAAATGTAAATGAAACCAAAAAGGTACCAACAGACAGATACGGAACTGATTAACACAATCCAGAGCCTTAATGGAAGTCTTTCCAGTGATCATGATGGGCCTGGAGGCCCTGATTCAACAAAGCATTTAGACTCCTAACTTCCCATTAATTTCCTATTTAAATTAATGGGAAGTTTGGGCCTAAATACTTCATTAAACTTGGGAATAAGTGATTAGGCTTTGGTGATATTTTCAGCACATTGCGTTCTTGATCACTTACAGAATTATCGGAAAGGATTACTTTGTACTAGGGATTTCAAGTGTTACCTGTTGGTAAAAGCAAAAACACTTGTCACATTTGTTTAATCTTTACTGTGTGCAGGCATGCCCTAGAATATCAAAGAATATTAGCTATATATGCCCCTTCCTGCAATTATATATATGCCTTCTTCCATTTGTACTTTCTAAATCTCTTACAGACAACCATAGTCTAAATCAACACGTTACCAGAAGGACATGAAATTTTATAACACGAAAAATATTATGAAAGAAGTGCAGATCTAGTCTCTGTATACTGAATTTGAATCCTGAACATATTTTATCCTAGCTTTACATGCAAAGGACACTAGAAGGAAACTCCAAGGCTGTTACAACATTCTGCCTGCTTTTGTGAGAGAAGCAGGAAGGTATCACTACAAAGGGCAGATTGCTCTGTGGATGCGTCCACACTAAACAGCATATAGAGAGCTAAACTTCCTGCTTGCAACTTTCATACAACTTCTTGTAAAAAGAACATATATGGTACAGAAAGTGTATGCATACATTCAAATACATATTTCATTTGGGAATATCTGATAATGGTATCTTTGGAGATTGCTATTTTCCATATATATAGTTAAAATTATTAATTATTATATTAATTCACTCCTAGGTCAGTTTTCACATTCATCTCTACTTCTCTTCATGTGCACACTTTTGTCCAAACAGAAATACACTGTATTTGTATTTACCTACTAAATATGTACCATACTCTAAAAAAAAATTAGCATAGGTATACTAAACAAGAAATAATTTATTCAAATAAAAATTCCAGTTTCAATTTCTAGGCTGTTTTATATACACAACTATGAGGCTGCAGGATAGTTAGCAAAGCCCAGTGTCACTTAGGTCCAACACACTACAGGTTCTGTGACGGCTTAATTTCATTGTTATTTTTAAATTGATAACTGAGAGAACTTTGATATATTTAGTTTTATGTGTAAGCAAATACAATTTGTGGATACAATTTTACCTGCCTCTAGTTAGGAACCTACATCAGGATTTGCAGAATTGGAATAAAAAATAATAAATGAAATCAACAGACTCTGTGTTATAACTTTTGTTAATTAAATTCCTAATCTAGGAATAGAAAGTAATAGAAGCCATTGGCAAAAGGTAAGAAGATATTACTAGATTTTTCTGTTAAAGTAGAAGGCAGTGGAACTGTTAAATGTTGACATTTAACCTGGCATATTTAGGTAATAGTGTTGCACCTCATCAGAAGGAATCATCTTACCTATTACTATACCAAAATAAACTATGCTGATATCTTTCAGTTTATATCTCCAAAATGCTGAGGTGCTGGAATAAAGCATGGGATATTAATATAAGAATGAACAAAAATAGAGTAAGTACAGGGATATATTTCTTTTTACTACCACATTTTTGTAGAGAATCAATAGTTTTCTTTTTTCATCACAGGTAACTACAGTTGCTGTGGGATTTAGAAGCATGATACTGTTTTAAATAATTTGCCGATCTAAATTTTGTGTGCAACAGCTATGCACAGAATGATAGAAGCTGTCTACTGATATTTGGCTCTTAAAAATAAAATATAAATAATGATTATTTTTTTATTCAGACTGCAGTGAAAAGCCAACTAAAAGTAGTTTAAACTGATTACCCTAAAACCCTTTTTATTTTAAAAGCACTTGAGGATATATTCTTGAATTTTTTTTTTTTTTGAAACGCAATGGGCAGAATCTGTTTCACTGTAGAGTATATATGCTAGCAGAGCTCAGTCTTGAGGAAACTTATCTGATTTTGCCAATCTGCATTCTAAACGGGTTATAATTCAATGTGATAGCTATGATTTTTGACATTATGGGAACTGGTTCAGATCATAAAGGGTATACAAATCAACTAATATAGATTAGATGCTATGGTGGTCCATAACTGTTAAATGGGGTCATGGTTTCTAACTAGCTAATAGGCTCTTACGTACTCAATTATTTCATGGTATTCAGTACTATCTATTCATCATAAGATTGACATGCATAATCTTAAATAATTAATTTTAAAATTGTTCCCTCTTCTGGCTTCTGGTTTGGATGAATTGTTGCTAAGACAAATTACTTAGCTAGTCTTCAGTGCTAGCACTACTAATATTTTTAATTAGCAGTGAACTCTGCGTGTCAAGTTACTATTCTAAATGGGAGTGAAAAGGAAATACTAGGATTTTAGTGACTAGAACTGACTGAAATAACAAGTGTTCATATTGTATCACAAAAACTTGTTTCTACTCGACAATTACTTCCTACATAATCAGTTTGTTCTTTTGAGGCAGTCATGTGAGAGGAATTTGATATCCTGATACACACAGTGAATTAGGGTTCCGACTAGCACAATGTATCTTCAATGTCAGCAAACATTTTGTATAAAGCTTGGAGAAGAGAGTTTTGTTCTGAAACATTCAAAATTAGAAATAGACTTGCTTTCAATAAATAAAGACATTATGAACTGTTATATTATTGTTTTTGGGCAATAACACTGAAGAAGGTCCATCTTACATGTTGGTGATACTTAACAAGGAAATCACCAAACATTATAATTTAATAAAAGAGATTATAATAGTTTTGAATGGAAGCTGAAGTAGAAAGATGTCCCTCTCGCAACGCTCAGCTGAGAATTTCAAAGATTTGTTCTTCAGAACTCATCTGTCAGTTTATGTTCCTTAATCAAAGTAGCAGAACATTTACCTTTGCATTATTCCAGTAACGCCATACGTCATAAGAATCAGAATTAAAAGTGGTTTGTTTGGGTTTTTTAAATCAACATGATTACAATAATGGGTAGACCAGTAAATAAATAGAATGGATAACATACTGAAAAGTATTGTTGAAATAATTGTTTTTGGAGCCGTTTATAAAAGCTTTAGGAGAAGTTTATAAATGATTTACTCTTCTGGCTACTTGACTTTTATAAACAACACAAAACCACTTCAGAATAACTATTGTTACTGGCAAGAAGGCCCATACAGAAAATTGATGTCATAATGAAAGGAAAAGGGAAAAAAAAAAAAAAACACAGCAGAAAATTAATGAGAAAAAAGAGAGGAGTGATAAAATGTGATGAGGAGAAAGAGCAAGCAGAGAGAAGAGACGAGGGATAGTTTTATACAGTGATAAACCCACTCACTGCCCATGTCACTCTGCAGTTCCATTACCAGGTTTGTCAAGTATTCATGAAATGCTTAGGTTTCATTTTGAAAATTTATGAGCTTCATCAGAATCTCTTGATCAAATCACAGATTTGTGTATATTGTTATCTGGTACAGATAATCAATAAAAACATGAAACACTTAACTCACTATAGAACACTTGGAAGGTCTGTAATGTCCCTGATAAGACTTTACAACACCTATTAATAGTGATGGAAATTAGGAGCGTGCCTTGACAAGAAAAACAGACTCCTGTACGCTTATATATTTGAAAACTCTATGGAAATGCTAGAAAGTTATGTTTGACAGCTATAAGCTCAGCATTATCACATTTGATCTTTTCTGAATGACCTCAGTACCAGGTTAAATGTTGCTTGCTAGTACTACTGAGAAAAATATTTACTGACTTTTGTTGGAGAAATGTTTTCCTGTTTAGAAAAAAACACTTTAAAAATGAATGTTGCAATGACCTGGTAAGAAGGCGGGGGAAGCAGGGACTGCTGGTTATAATTAGCTGTTGCAGTTGGTTGCTGCTCTGAAGCAGTAACCAAGATCAGCAGCAAGTGGCTGATAGAGAGCAACTTGGGAGAAACAGTAGGAAAAGTTCATGCTTTATCTACCATTTTTGTAAAGTAAGGCAAAATAAAGAATCAAGCTAGATGGATTCTAGTCTTTTGTTGTGGCTACATTGTCTTGGTATTACAGCTAAATTGTTTTGTTCTTGCTGTGTGTCACTGATGGGTTTAGAATGAACTCGGAAGGAAGGAAAATATGTCTCTTCAAAGTGTTGCATACCTGTCACCTAAACATAAGATGGAATACAGTGAGGGCAAGCATGGTACCCATGAGATTTCGGTTAAACTAATAAAACCGTTACAGCCTTATAATTCAAACACACTTTATAATGAAAGCACTTCAAACTTATTTTTGGTTTGGTTTTAGTTATGGAAAAATAAGGCTTACTCACTAGATAGGTTTTTCCAGTCTCACACATCTCTTGTTAAAATATTGCTACAAATATGCCACTCCTTCTCTCTCCTCATACACATGTGGTACAGAGGTCAACACGCAGAAGACGTGCAGAGTTGTTTCAGCTGCTCTGCACTACCTTACATACTCTGCTAAGCATATCGACATTTGGCCAATGCAGGAGAATATGGAAGAATGGGGAGGACCCTGCCCTCTGTCCCTCCCACCCCTTCCTCCCCCCCCAGATTTCTAGTTATTCTCTCTTAAGCTGTAAAACTCAAATACCTAAGATAAAGAAACTACTTCTGAGTTCATCATCCTGATACAAAGTTTAAACCAGTTCCAAGACGCAGAGGCATTTAATCTTTGGTTCCAGTGCTCACCTTACCAATATGCACATTAGAAAGAACTGAGACTTTAATTTGAAAACAGAGCAGCGCTCTGTGTTTGTATGTTTGTTTTGGTGGATGAGGGGAGAAGACTGACAGCAAATGTTTTTTTGCTGGGTTTTGAAGCCTTTTTTGGACTTTGGTTGGATGGATTCACTTGAAGTTAATAAGTTTGCCAAGGAGACCTTTAGCTGTCCTGCACATGATTCTCTGCTATTTTTAATATAAATGTAGTATTTTAAATCCATCTCTTGTGTCCTAAACCAGATTCTGTTTTAAGCAGCTGTGCTCAAATTGTAAAATCTCACCCTTGTGTCTGGTTTCACATCTGGCAACACCCAGCTAACGGTTACAACTTACTTAGAGTAATTAAATGAGGTTTTTAAAAAGCCAAAATGATATATAAAGAAGAAATTATTAAAACAGTATTTTGTTTTCCAACAAAATTTTGCAGAAACTTTGTAAGTAGCTGGGCTATCCAGTTATTTATAAAGGTGTTGATCAAAATAAGTACATGCTAAGGAAAGCAAAGGCTGGCTTGTAAATGGGTGGGGACTGGGCAACGTTAAATTGCTATAATTACTAGTCAGCAGTATGCCTCCACTTTGATGTCAACTATATGATTTCTTTTGTGTCTCAGGGTGGAAGAAACTTCAAAAACTTTAATTTCAAGACAATAAAGGGCCTTGCTAATATATGTACAGACTTTAACTGCAAATGGAAATTTTTAGTGGTAAAGATATAAATGTAGGTGAGTTAGGACTAAATATGCATTTTGTGTGTTATTTATGTAACTCAGCCACAAAAGGTACAAATATATTATTGATATGAGTACTATATAACCTACAGCTTCTGAAAAGCATGACGACAGATTTTTTTACTCATAAGTCTACATTTTTGTATATCTGATACAAATTATTTTTAAATGACAGAATCTTAAAGAAATTATAACTGTGAACAGTTGTATTGATCTATAAAACATATAAAGCTACATGTATAAAAAAGATGGACATGATACACTGTCATTCCTAGTCAGAAACCATACCAACCTGAATAGTTTTGAAGAAGTATAGATATTTATATAAAGTGTTTTGCTTTGGCAAACTAATTATTTTTAATCAAAGATTAAAGATATGACAATGAAAATCTGCTATGAATATAGGACTGATATTAATGCAATTCTTTAACTATATTAGGCTTTCCTAATTTATGTTATCCTCAAATTATAAATAAAACATATATTAATCATACATCTCCCACAGTTCTTACTTTTTAGATCTTGAATGTGTATAGAAAGGAAGGTTAGAAAAGAGTATGAGGGAAACTAGTTGTTCACACAGCTGTACAAAAAGCCTGTTTTGGTTCAACTGAAAATTCACTGCACAAACTGAGATTAACTGAAGAGAAAAAGTAGTACCCCATTCAAGTGTGAATGAACATTCAATGTAAGAAAGATTTGAAACAAATATTTCATTTTCAGAAAGCTTTTATAAAACCTAGTGGAACTTCCAGGCTAACATCTAGCAGAAGATGATACAGCAGAGCACGACACTCTTCTAGGAGACAGGAAACATAAGATCAATCCCACCCCCTGCCTGACAGGATTCAAAAGCGAATTTCCCTCTTCCCAACAGAGAAACCTGAAAAATAGATTATGTGTCATTCCAAAGTGGGAATGGCTGAATAAAATAATTACATAGATATTGAAATTCTCCTGGAGTAGTTGGTATAGTAAATTTTCGCTTTAGTTTTTCAGTCTGACTAAAAGAGAATACTACCTTGGCTCTACACATAAATGATCGGGATCCCAATCTTTCTTCCAATTAGTATTCAGTTTACTTTATCTACTGTTCATACTGTGGAGTTTTTTGGTCTACATTCATTCATTCATGCAGCAAAAAGCAATGTCAGCTGATGTATTTCACAGACCACTACAGAGTGCCCTTGATTATCCTCTGTGCATAGCTAACAAAGCAGTGAAATGGGTCCTATCCAGGCATCCTATTAGCAAGATGACTATTTTTATTTAGGGACTAGTTCACAAAGTACTTATAAATCCTAATCCTGGCCATTTAATAAAAGGCTTGTTTGTAGTATCTGACACATCAAATAATCTGAAACATACTTTTCAGAACCACTTCTGTTTATGTATCATATCTCCTCAACAGTTGTGGTCAGTTATCCTGTCTTCTATGAAAATATGGCTGGTTTAAATTTCTGCTGAAGAAACCTCCTGAAGAAACATTTTCTGAGATATGAAGGTTATTATCTTCTGTGAGGCAGATTTGCTTTTACTTTCAGAGGTTCTTTCTTCACATAACAACTCATGTCACTCCAAGGCAAATAGCTGAAGCAGCAGAATTGTTTCTGAGTAGAAAACTGTCCTTCCACAGTACCTATATTTCTCACATATTTTTACCAAGTACTTTTGTGCTCCCAGAATTATCTTAGACTCTATTTGCACTGTGTGATAGGGATTCAGGATCAGCTCTGTTTATGCAATACTAGAATTCAGTAAGCATTATAAAAAACTAGAATTTTAAATCAAGGTGCCATCTGACAATGGTTATGACTGGCCCAGGTACTGCCCAGGCCTACAAACATCTGGAAAAGCTGCATAGCAGCTGCACAGTACAGATGCTCAAATTTTGTCAAAATTAAAATAAGCTAAAATGAAAGCTTCAGGCTCACCAGTTTTGCTTTATATGGTGTTATGGGAGCACTGAACTGCCTTCTCAGTTAGTTACTTGTGAAAGCTAAGAGCTTTGGTGGAGCTTTCTTAGGTTTGATAAAGCACTTCAAGTCCTCCGAGACAAAACACTCATTGATCCCAATCATGTAACTACAGAAAAAATAGGAGTTTTACCTGAAGGACTGAGCAGGGACTGCAAGGCTAGAACCTAAAGATCAGAAGTCTGACACAGAGATTTGGCTTGCAAATATTTACCAGGATTTCTGCTTTCAGATTTAATGACAGATTTTTAATAGACGCCAACAGGAAAGCTCTCCTATTGCAGGAACTAAACAGATCACAACTTTTCAGAAGTCCTTTAATTGTGGTTTACTTTTGTGCCAGCTGTTGTGTTCATACTATAAATGGAATAAAAACAACTCGGGTGGACATTTAATTCTGTCTCTCTCGATAGCAAACATTAACCATTGGCCTGCTATCAGACCACCTGCAATGTGTTAGTCATTACAGAGGTCACTGTTACCGAACATTTTAAACTGTGAATAGCTTCAGTTTAAATTAGGTGTAAAAAAAGTCATTTCCTTTCAGTGATAAACTAAAACACCTGCAGCACAGCTCAAGTTTACCATGAAAGATATAAACTCTCACTCTGAAGTTGGACTGTTCAAGGACACCCAAAACCACAGTTTTATAAGATAAGATCTTTCTAATCTAAATTATTACTGTGTTGCCAGATTAGGTGATTACATGCACAACTATTTCCCTAGATTGCAAGTTACTCTTTGCTTTACTAGGAACAAATGACATCTTCTGTTGTGGCTCTATTACATGCCTTTTCTCCTGAAGTCACTCATAATCTAGTTTTCCTTTTTGCCAAAAAAAACCCCAAAACCCAGAAAACAACCACCCCACCCAAAACCCAATCCAAACAAATAGAACAAAACAAATCAGAGAGAGTATTTGCTATGTCTTTTCCTTGTTTGTGCTGTCCCTTCTTTATTATAAGAAACATTGTATTTTAGTTCCAAAGGTGACTGTATTGCAGTTTTAACTGCTAGAAGCACTTAATGGTATTTATTTGTAAATTTTCAAAATGTATTTTTTAAATTACATTTCATCTGAGAAGAAACATGGGCAGAGATCTGGAGTGTTTTATAATTAAAAAAACCCAACAAAACCAAAACCCAACCTCATCAAAGTCTGATTTTTGAGGATTTTGGTTATATAAATTCAGCTGAGGCATCTAAAATTAGCTTGAGTGCTGGGCTGTAGTGGCCAGGTGTTTACACCAAAATTTGCATATACTTGAGGTGTGCATGCATGTATCCATGCTTTCCCCAGACAGAACAGGTGCTTGAAGGTGGTTGTCTTCAGAAGCATTCCTTGCATATCTCTGAACCAACGTATGAACCTGCATATGATTTCCCCTGTCTCTACTTTTCTCCAGGTACTTTCTTCTAGTTATGCAAAAGAGCTAAAAAATCATGCATCTTTGAACATGTGTAAACTATAGAATAATGAAAGTCAGTTTAGTCTTCAGACTTCTCTAAAGCTATTTTCACTTTTATTAAATATAAAACATTCTACTTTAGTGTAATTCATACTTGTGAAAGAAAGAAGCAAGGATTTAATCATTCATATTCCAGCTGGTTTCTTTTTTCATCAAGTTTTAGTTTTTTGGGCCATCTGAGTGGGAATTATATTATCAGATGCTATTTGCAATAGATTCTCTGAGGAGTGTTCAGGAGTGATGTACAACAGGGGCGAAAAGAGAAACAATTAGGAGATCAAGTAAATATGACATTTTGTCAATACACATTGACATAGATGATACCAGTCTATTCTCCATCTACTCTTGGACAGATTATATTAACTTCTAAATCTGATCATGTGACATTTTAAAAAAGAAATATGCAAAATCAAGGTATTATAATGAAAAGAACCCTAAGACTAAAGATTGTGAAATATCCTGACTGAAAAATCTCTTCAGACTCTGTATTCCACACCTAATCCACAGGAAATTTGTGCTTCAGTTTTACTCTCAAACTACTGTCTGTACAATTCAAAACTGATTACATGGTACATGAAAACAAGAGAGAGAAAGGCTGGTGAGGTACTAATTTATCATCACTTATGACTTTTCACACGTTCAAACATTGGATTAAGTTTAATTCTCAGTCTGACATATTAATTTTCTACTTTAGCTGACTCATTCGTGGGTTGATTCTCTCAAAACATGCCGAGATGGCAATTAACAGCATTTATTTTCCAGCAGTAACTTTGAAATCTGCAAGATTTTCTGAAAGATTTTTGGAAGAGAGGAAATATTTTCAGGTTTATAGTTTTGTTCCTTTTGCAAGGCATGCTGGGAGCTCAGCTAAAATAAATCTTGCAGATTTCAAAGTTACTGCTGGAAAATTAATAATAATTAATAATATAATTCATGTGTGTTTCTGTTTTTCCTTTACATATTCCAACCTGTTATTATCAGTCATTTCTCTAAAGACAAAGGCTGCCTCCCAAGTGGCTTCTTTCAATACACCATAAAACTGAGTACTGATGTGCTAAAAGAAATGACTCCTCTAATGTGGGAACCACCTAACCTTTTCCCAATGTCACATCAAACAGCACGTTATGTGGTCACTGACAGCTTTCCTGTTCTGAAGCAAGCCTACCGTGTAGATAATAGAATACTGAAGTCCATTAATAATATTCCAGCTATTTTCTCCAGGCAATGACTGTCAAATGAATGACCACACATTTTGTAGATAATGGTCCAGGAAATATTGCACAATGTAGCTGCTTTTGGAAAGTCATGTTTGTAGAACACAAGATGAACACTTAACTTAGTTGACCATTGCCAGACAACTCCTAATTCTCTAAATAAGTACTTATAATTCCATAAAATACTTACGTCTAAGAAAAATAATACCTCAGTAGCTCTACTCTTTTTGTAAATGTAACAAGTCTTGCAAGAAGAGAAATAGCCTCCTTCAATCTGTTTTAAGATTCGAGTATCCAAAACAATCAAGAAATAATACCAATAAAAAGTGAACAAAATCTTTATGAGAATGTCATCAATACAGATTTACCAAGTGAATTATTAGCATTTGAAATGAGCTCAAACCAAACTCATCATGTGCAAATGTCCAGGTATAGGGGTTTTTTTATTAAAAAAAAAAAAAAAAAAAAAAAAGCAACGTTTTGATTTAACATTATTTCTTTCTGGGAAAATTTTAAAACAAAACAAAACAAAACCAAACATACAAAAAAACCAAACCGGAAAACATATAAGGTACCGAGGAAGAACATGGTGCTCAGCATGCTCACAGAAGCAAGCTGTGTCACTGAGTCACAATCAGTTTTTGGCTTGCCTCTCAAAAACATGAAAGGCCTATTGAAAAGCCATAGACCAATCGTCAAATATTTAGTACCTGCAAATGTGTAAATAGAGAGAGCAACCCCAGAAGATGGTCTGGCTTCTATCCCGTCCTCAAAGCCAAGAGATTTTTCTTTGAAATGCCATTTTCTTTATCTTTGAAATACAAATCTTTTTTTCCATTTACCTTCAGAATAAAATCTCCTAATCCACTGCAGGAAAACGAACCTATCTTCCATTACTGTAATTGCCTCCACAGTTATGATCCTCCTACATAGCATTTCCATAGCAATTTTAAATATTGCATACAAAGCATGCCAACACCTTCTGCCATTACTGCTATCAATTTTTTCCTGACTCTAATTTACTGCTTATTTCAACAGTTTCCACTTCTTGAATGAAATGGATTCAACACACAAAACTGCACCACTGCAAAGAAGCTAATGAATAATCCTACACCAAGATCTTCCTGGAGGGACTTCAGTGGAAATGTGCTCTACAGTTTGTATTATGTCTTAGAGCTCTCTCTCTTTTCTGCCATATTAGGCCTTGAGGGAACTGTGGCATGAGAACCTCTCTGTGCTGCTCTCTAGGCGTAGAGGATACAGAACCTCAGCTAGGGCAGATTTTTATTACAGAGGCTGGGAAAAAGGGACAGTCTGTTTGTCAAACTGGCCTGTACACTTGCATTAAGTGCTAGACACAGTCTCATCCACTTAACTCAGTATGGCTATTGGAGTAAAGCAATGCTCATTGGGTTGAGTTTGCCAACAACAGGCTGATTGTTGGCAGTGATCAATAGCAAATATTTTTTCCTGTTATGGACTGGAGACTGTAAACACCAATACCAAGAATTACTCATCAAGACTGAGTACTCTTCAAACTGTGGCCTTGTGACACTAAGAGGAATAAATGTATACATTTTAAAACTTGACCTTATAAACATGTGGAAGAGTTCAACATTTATCTCAATACATCATGAACGTTGTAAAAATATTATCCAGATTAATCTGTTGCTAATTCCAGAGAAAATCTAAAGCAGCAAAATTAAGCTAGTGAAGATGTGGCTCCTAAATATGTTCTCTGAACTGCAGTTGGGAGTCATTTGCTTACAGCTTCATTCTGTGGTCTTTGCAGTGCTGATAACACTGCAATGAAGATTTTTCAAGAAACAGAGAAAGGAGGGATAGCAGCTACAAAATGATACTCCATATTTCTTTAAAAAATAGGCCTGTGTATTATCTGTGATACAAGAATGATCTACTTCCGTTCAAAACAAAGTATATACAAAATATTTTTGTAATATTTGAGGAATGTTAATCTATAGCTATAGTAAAACACTAAACACTGAAGCACTGCTATTGAAAACAAAATTTGGTCTCAACTACAACAAAGTTGTAAAACAAAAAGAATAAATCAACATCATGCTGTATGTTCTATTCAGAACAGACTGTTTCCCTAACCATGGAAATAGTTACTATAATTGTACTCTTGAGTAAGAACGAGCCTCTGCAGGAGCTGACCCATGAATGTCTGCAGAATACTTGAGGCCAGCAACAGTGTAAACTTATGTTGTTGTAAACATGGCCCTTAATCCATTAAAAGAAAAACATATGGATTCCATCTATAGTTATTTCTACAAGTCAGAGTCATCATGACATCTTTAAATACTTTGAATATTATTGTGCTAACTTATGAACTAAAAAAGGCAAAACTTGAATCCATTAGAAGAAAAAGGATCTTTTTTTGGCTTATTGCTCAACAAAAGCAGAGTTTTCTAAACATTGCAGTAAAATTAATAAAGCCATTTTGAAAAGTTCGGTATTTCAATATTTTTGCAGCTGCAATAATTAAGAATTTGGCCACTACTTTGAGTCATGCAAATCCATCAGTTCACATAGATTTAGTTTACTAAAGCTGTTATATATATGCAAATTGTTTTAAAGTTTGTCTAATGGAAAAAAAAAACACGTGGCTAAACCCATGGAATGTATATGCCTGAAGTAGTAGTAATGCACATATACAACAAGGAGCAAAAAAAGGATCTCAGTGTATAATACTGGAGGGTTTTTATCCAATAAATATGCAAACTGATTATTGGAGGTAAGGATAAAAATAGCTTTTAACACAGACACTTGAATATAAAGAACAATGTATGACTGAACTGGCCATTTACCAAGAGTATTATTCCTTCATTGGAATGTGACAGTGCAGATCTGTTGTTACCAATTACTGTTAATGTTAACAGTTTCCCTGCTGTTTTACACCAATTCAAGCCAAAGCTGCTAGGGGGGTCTAGGTTGCCCCTGCCTTTGCCAAGCATCTCCCCCCTCTTCCTTAAATCAGCACTCATGTTTCTGGAAGTGCAGAGTG
Organism: Antrostomus carolinensis; assembly: GCF_000700745.2. Lineage (NCBI taxonomy): Eukaryota > Metazoa > Chordata > Aves > Caprimulgiformes > Caprimulgidae > Antrostomus > Antrostomus carolinensis. The sequence goes on along the minus strand of NW_010300271.1, from coordinate 86,395 downwards.
AGCCAGTTCTGGGAACCGATTTCGATAAAATATAAGCATATTAAACAAACAAACAAAAAGTATATTTCTTTTTGTCTGTCTGAGCTTCCCAAACCATATTGCTGCCTTTAAAGGCAGCACGTGTTTAGTGATGGGAGGAGGGCAGAACTGTGATGTTGTCTCAAACATCTGTAGAATTACACCCTAAAGACTCAATCATAACTTAGCCACATACTTGTATACTCAGAAAAGAGGCAGGACATCCTGAATAGAAGTAACATCAATATCTTTCTGATGGCCCCAGAACTTAGGTCTGTACCCATTAGCAAATGTGAGGGAAAAGGGAGAGAATTTTAATTCAGCTCTGCATGGAGATGGCAATGGAGATGGAACAGTGTGTGTGTGCAGGTTCATTTTTCATATATTCAAGGAAAATAAACACGTATAATCCAATTTGAAGAGAGAAACCTGAGAAACAATAACACAGATTCTTAATGCTGTTGCCTAATAAGACATTGAACATCAGTTTGCAATGAGAAGTATGTACACATGCAGAAAAAGCCAAAACAACTTTACACTGTCTGTGCAGAAACATCACAGCATGGGGCAGTGATGTAATGACCACTGTCAACATGGTTTGAAGACAATCACATCTGGAGCACTGTCCAGCATAGGCCACCTCACTGTGAGAGAGACCTAGAAAGATTAAGAGAATTC
>NW_010300271.1:63092-85669 GCF_000700745.2 Antrostomus carolinensis | reverse complement strand
TTTATGAGGAAAGATTTAGAAGCGGTAACACAGACTGGCCAAATAATGACTAGGTAGGGATATGAGGTTTGGTAGCAGTCTATAAATATTTCAAGAATATAAACACACAAATAAGAAAAAAGAATTATCTAGTGAGGTTCATGGGATATAACTAGGAGTTAGAAGATTAATGTAAAAAGGGAAAAAGCTAGGGTAAATATCAGGAAAAGTTCTTGAAAATGAGATGCCTTAAACTGGAGGAAGAAAGGGAGTGATGTGTAGATCCTCTCTACCATTCAGAAAATTTTGAAACAAAATAAAACCATGCGCTAGCAAGTGCACTATGGAGAAAATGCCTGCATTTACGTGGAGAAAAGAACCTAAAATTCCTTTAACTTCAGTAATCTTAAATTTATTCAGTGTTAATTCACATTAAAAGCAAGTAGTCTTATTAATTTACTAAACTCATGTAACATGATCATTACATGACTAACATTTTTATAGGCTTTATAAATAATTTATAATAATTTTCACATAATAGAAGAAACATTTGAAAGTTTCTATTAATTGCCATTCCTGTAAATCTGATGACTAAAGAAATTTTGTGTGTAAACAGGTACTTTTTTCAGCCTAATTGGGAAAATTATTGAAATTGTAATTGATACAAACTGTTAGAAGAGTACTTCGGAATTTTTGGTATTTATATTCCAGCCCATCAGAAAAAGGTTATGGCATGATTTAACCTACTCTCCATAACTGCAGCTTAAATTACAGCTCCTACAATTCTTCTATATTTTCCTCCTTATAACTACTCAATTTAAACAAACCTTATATTTGTATTGGTATGAAATTACCTTTATAAAAATACTGATGTTACATTTACATAGGAAATTTATAATTTTAAAAATCTTTGAGACTTCTGTTTCCCAGGAGTTATGTGTATTTTTATAAGATAACAATAAACAATAACTTGTGTTATTTCAAGTAAAATCCGTTTTCCCTTATATTACTATTTTTACCAGCTTTAACAGTAAGTGTTATTTAAATGCTGCTTTAAACCATAAAAAAGTCCCAGTTTACTAATAATTCCACTAATCTTAAACTAACTCATCTGTCCTAAAATAATGGCAGTTAAAATCTTCTAATAGTTCTGTTTATTGACTAAAAACACCAGAAAAAAAATTCAACCATTCCATTAAATGGAGAATTTTAAGTTTTCTGGTCTAATTTCATATACTTCCATTAATGCTTTTATTGATCATCAGTTGGAAAGTTTGTTCCTAAAACCCAGGATCCAAATGAACAATGAGCCGATGAGATAGAGGATATGAAAATTATCAAGTGTGAGCAGTAGAACTACCTTCTGCAATTTCAGTCTATCAATATCAAGACTAAAATAGTATTTACCTTTCTATATGTGTCTGGCTACTCAAAATCAATTTGATAAAGCAGCTTAAGTTGTGTTTATTACTAATAGAGGAGAGGTGTCTGTGTGTGTATGACTGTGCACGTGTAGTTACAGATTAGACACCAAAAACTAGAAAGAAGAGAAATTCCTGAAAATATTTGCCCAAGTGTGCTTTCTTAGGGCCCTGTCCAACCCAAACGAGACTCTGTGGCTGTTGGCCATGGGAAGCTCAGTAAACTTCCTGTGCGAGGAATTCCAAGCAAACTGGAGTCTGCGCTCCAGCTGAAACCTGCTCTGTGGTGCAGGCCGATCTGGCCGCCTAACGTGTCTTTACAGGAATATCACAAGGGAATTCATTGAGCCAGTTGTATAATAAGAGCCATAGAGAGTTCTGAAAGAGGGGAATCTAGCATGAGCTTTAAAAAGCCACAATTTTCTTTAGCATGACTTATGTTGTTTTACTTGTTGTTCAGGCTCTGATGGCTTCACTGGAAATCTTTCTATATAGCTTGAATTTTATTTTTAACATATTCCTGTATGAGTATCACTTGGAGGAGCTATTGTTTTCCAGCTTGGTAGCACAAAAGTAAAGCTACTGTCAGAAGAAAGTCTAAGAGGCCACAGAATTCATATACACATCATTTCTCAGGAGAAATACACTGTGTGGTCTCATTATAAATGTACGCGCATGGGTATGTGCACATAGTACACAAATACATGACAAAGAAATCACAGATTAAGTTTAAAATGTTATTATGCATTGTCATAAGCATGAAGAGGTATTTGTGTTTTATCAGATGCAAGCAATATAATATAATAATGAGAATTATTAAATATTATTAATAAATTATAAATAGAATATCCTTTTGTATATGAATGTATCTTAATTTGTGTTCATATAGCAAAGACATTTTTGCTTAAATTGTACTAGTATAATTTAGGTTATAATGTACACATCTGGTATTATATCACAGACCACAGGAGTCCTATTCACAGATTTTGTATATTTTCTTCAAATAAGAATATTTAAGGCAAAACCTATTATTCTCTTACTAACCTTTAGAATGAATTGTCTTCCACAAGTGATTTGAAGTTGAAATATAGCACGATACGTATCTAAAATATTTTACCAGTTATGTGATAATGACTTCAGTTAAAATGAAGTTCATAATTTGCCATACCCTCTGGTTTACGGTTTGGTTTACAGTTTGAATATGTTTCAGGTTGTCTCTCATATACAGGACAAAGCACATAAACCTTCCTCAAACCCCTGATTCAAGCACATAGATTCAGTGAATGAATATTTTTTACCACGGTAGATGTTTGAAAGTCAGCTCCTATACCTCATTAAAAAATGCACCAGTAGTATTACGTGTATATGTGATGGGCATTATCTGCTCCAGTAGAGAAAGAGTATAGAATCAGGGCTTAGATATCTGAAAACCAAAAAGGATCAAACCAGTAGAGTCTAGGAAAACTTTACCTGACACCATGAGCATGTTAAGTATACTGAAGATAAAAATTATGAACATTACTAATGTTTCCTTATAAAAATAATGTAATTGTTTGCATCATCATTTTAATAATATTTCTTCTTTACAGCAGTTTCACCTTACTGAATTAAAATATTAGTACTTTATAGTCTTTTTCATTCCACAGTTACTGTGGCTCAATTATGCTCTTGCATATGTCAGGTACACTACAGTCTAATTTAATCTTCATTACACATTGCCATATTGCAATTATACATGCTATCAGAGTGTTAACACATATTTAAACCTGTTATTCCTTTGTCACTGATTTACAAAGAAGTACCTGAAAAGAAGCAGATGTCATAATTACATGCTTATTCAGCTCATTTTATACTAAGTCTCAACATAAATTGCAGATGAGCTAGGCATGTCCTGAAATTAATGTAGTGATAGTACACTAATGCTGTGATTCATTATGGTTTGTCAATGTGCTCCACTTCTGGAATGTGTGATAAAATTATATTAATACTGCACAGTAATGAGATTAATGAATTTGTACATGGGGAAGAATAATGGTTCCCTTTGTTAGACTATTGAAAAAATAACATATAGGTAATTAAAAAGAATTAGTCAAACTCCATACAACCCCATTTATATTAAATTAATTTGTCTGGCTTCATTTCTAATAATTGATCACTCTCTGTAAATTATAAAGCACTCCTCAACCACATGAACTACTACTGTAGGAGGAGAGATTCCAGAGTATTATGAACCATCAAGGTGGTCCCTGTGGGTTCATATTAATTAAGGTTTAACAGTTTGGAAAATTGTAGCAATATTTTATGATTCATGTAATTAAACTCTGTAACAAAATGTCACAACCACTAGTTATATCTGTGCCTATGATTTATATCTTACCCTTATTTCAAAGGAAGCAGAAGTAATGAAATATTCTTAAACACACAGACAATCAAAGGAAAAATGTACTGGTTGTTTTTAGTGTTCCTAACTAATCACATTAGCATTTCATTGCCTCTACTTCAGGCACTAATGGCCACCATCAGACAGTGCAAATTAGATTAATTTAATATTCAACATCATAAGCTTTTTCAACAAAGGCTTGATTCTGATCTCTGACTCGTTTTACCCCTCTGTAACTCCACTTATTCCAATTGCACTTTCTCTTGTTTTCTGTATTACCAGTGCAGAATCTAATCCCTTCCTTCTTTGGTTCTCTAACACAGCTAATACTTGCTAGCAAAAGCTAATTCAGTATATTTGAAGTCACAGATCTTCTAAACAAAACAGAACTGCAATATAACATGCCTGAATTTCAGAGCCTCACTATATCATATTAAAAGAGTCACTTTATTTGACGATGGGTTCTCTCATGGAAAAGGTCCTTGAATAATCTGTCATACTCGGGCATTTAGACAATTAACATTCTTAGGGTGTAACTTTCCTTTGCTTGTTGCTGGATTTAGCACTGAAGAGGAAGTTTTAAAGTGAAATTTTATTGCCAAAGAATGTTTTAAAAAAAATAATGAAGTGTTTGCAAGAAAGCTTTAGTTTTTACTAATTTCTCATCTAAAAAGTATATTTTAAAAGACCTGTAAATTATTGCTACTTTCAGAACAAAAATCACCTTTAGTGTAGCTTTTTCTTTTAACAATATTCTATCGTACTCTGGTTCTCAGAAACCCAGAAACTACAGCATCCAAAGACATCTGCCCTGCTGTGTGTCATTTGCAATTTATGGCATACCTTGCACAGTGTGGCTCAAAGATTGATAGTAGATGGCAGATCAATCAAGCAGGGAGATGTCTAAATCCTATAAATTTCTCCATAATAAAGATGGTTCTAACAAATCAGATACTAGGCTTGAGACTAATACAAAAGCAGGGATCATGTATAAAACTCTCACACATTTTTCAAGGTTGCACACATTTCTATACCCAAATTTATTCTAGAAAGCAAAACTTTGGCTCTAAATAACTAGGATCTCTTTCAGAATTCTAAAAAAGCCCACTGATTTTTGTTTTTATTTATTTTTTTCAGAGTGAGGCTTATGCCACAGCTATCTCAGTTTGCGTGCTGTGGCTTGTGCAGAGAATGCATATGGCTTGCATTGTGTGGAATGTAGTCTGATGTGCTTTGTGGATTAACAGAATTCTTCTGCTCCTACAACAATAAAAAATTCTGGTTTTTAATGGAAATAGTATCTGTTCTCAATGATCTTTGTTCTCAGATATCACAGTAATGGGCATCAAATAAGTACCAGAGAAAAGTACCGGTTAGTGCAAATAAGCAACAAATGTAAGGCTTGATGTGAGACTGCAGAAGTCCATTTAATTGACCTAGTAGGCTTCAGACTATATTTTGATTGTAAAAGAGTATATTGCACAAACCAATCTTCAACAATTCTCTGGATGAAAGAAGGCAGCACATGTTAGTGACATTGGGTCCGTTCTGTAACATTTCTGACAGAAACCCCACAATTCCTCTAGGTACATGCTGAAAAAAAAAGGGGGAGGGGGTTGCCCACAGAAATGGTGTATGGTTCTCTACTGTCTTTGCCAAAAGCGGGTTTCCTGTCAGGGAAGCAAAATGATTGCCTCTCTAAACCTGTAAATTACTATTTTTAAAGGTACAGTATTCTTATTCCATCTTTGAATGCTGTAGCTTTTCCTACCTATTCTAACCCTGAAGACCAAGTTTTTGGTTCAGATATAAACACTTCTGAAACTTGTTTTAGGCAAGTGGACAGGAATATACACTGTAATTACAGGGGACAAAATATTAGTCTCATCTGTTGGTATTCACATACCAGCTTTACTTTTTGTTAGTTGGTTGGTTTTCCCCTCTCTGTTATTATGCTGTCTTTTTCCTGGGAGTAAAATTTAGCCTAGGGCTTAGAAGTTCAGTAGATAACAATTCTAATCTAGTTATGACAGATTTAATATTAATGGGACTAAGAAGAAAATCAGTTTCCTGACAAATGATGATAAAGTGAAATCTTGAAGCAATAATAAAAATCAACATGCTGTATCATGTCACCAGTCATTCAAAAGTGACAAGCAGAAACAATCTTTAGAGACAACATCCAACCACAAGCATAATCACATTTATGATTTAATTCCCATTTAACATCAATCACATCAAATTAATAACCACTCTCAAAGAAAATTAAATCCTAAGTGTATTTTTCCTTTAAAGTGTTATGATCAGAGAAGACAGTCCTAATTAAATCTTAAACCAACTACATGTTTTATACATGTGACACCTGTAACTTGGCCAGCATTGTGAATTGGCCCCATGTGGGTTTTCATCATAAAAGAAGCTGACAATTCCTTCTAGCAGCTGCCATAAGTTTGATTAACATGTAACGTATCCTTTTGTGAAAGTTCCTGTTGTAAGGATTTTCCATTACTCTAATGACTGTGTAGCCATTTTGTTTTAGGAAAATACCATGCTATGCTGATTAGTGTTCAACATTCCACTTGGAGACAAAGCCACGAGCCAATGTTTATTCTGCTCTTCCTATGTTAGACTGTTTTTCAACAAAAGATATCCTCTCATACCTTATTTCATTTCCCAATTTGCTTATTCAAATGGTAAGGGCACTGTAAGAATAATATATTGAAGTTACTTAGAGTATTCATGTGACTCTCTGTATCCTGAATCAGGGGTGACCAGCTGGTAGCTTTTAAAACTTCATGCCACTCCCAGGCACTTACACAGCTGAGAATGGCATTGTAATGCAGCTGCACAGTTTCATCTGTAAAAGTGAGCCTGGACACCTTAGGACATCCATGTACAAACTGCTCTCAGGATTCTGTCTTTTCCTAGGTATTTGATATGCGTCATGTTTCTCAGCTAGCTGAGGATTTGGTTATGTGACAGAACAACTTGCTATCACTGCTCCAGATGAGTGTGCCTTATTGATACAGGAAACATTCATGTAAATATACTGTAATTGAAAGTACAGAAATTTTGGGAGAATAGAGGTATATTACTTCAGTACTGAAGATGGGTCTTGGTCTTCATGTCAGTCCTTGTTATTTTTATTTCAAACAATGCTCAAACAATGTAAATAATCCTAATGTAAAACTTGGGCTGTTGCTCTTGTACCTCCTACAGGCCATGGCAAAACAGCTCTTTTCCTTATTTATAGATGAAATTGCAGATACAGGAGATCTGCTCCCCACAGTTAATTCTTTCCTTCCCATCCATGAAAGCAGACACTCGAAGAATGTATTTGGCAGAGAATGAATTAAATTAAATAGATAAGCATATACTTTTCTGTATTTCTTTTATAAGGTTCAGCAAGGGAATATAGTTTGTTTCAGAGTCACAGATTTTGACCTCGGTCAAGCAAAAGTCAGTCACGATAAACCAAATAATATCCAACATATCCTTGAAACTATTTTATAAGTCACAGTCCTATGATGACATCCAGTTTCTTCCTGCCTCTTTAAGCTAGAACATGTTTTAGGATCTTACAACATGGAAGTCTGTTATTAAAAATTCTGCTGAATTATTCAGGGCTAAATCAAGATGTGAAGACACCTTTTTTTGAGACAGAAAATTGGCAAACACTCTCTACTATGCCTTACAGCAAGTAAAACAGTCTTGCTGCAGCTGTTGTGTTTATCATAAAATTGGTGCTATAAAAACGTTACCTGAATACAAATGAAATTATTTTTTATTTAAACCTCCCATATTGAGAGGCACATTTCCTCACATGATTATGAGATCTCCAAGACCTGCTGTGGATATCTGGGATAAAGAGGTTCATTTATTCTCACTTAAAACTTTCCTGAAATGTCAAGCACAGATTTTAATGTGCTTTGTCACTGAAGGTCCGATTGTGAGCCCCTTCATTACACCAGTAAGCAGCTACTCACACATGTAGTTCCACTGTCTTACCAGGAATTTGAGGTGAACAACTGCTTACCAAGGTAAGTCATGATCTATCCCTTACTGACTTCACAGCAGCTAGGCACTGAGTGAAAACTACTCATCACAAATAAGAGTTTCACACTCTGGTCATAACCACATAATGTATTTTTCATTTAAACTAATGGTTAATAATTTGAAATAATAAGAATTTCCTATGCATATATGGAATTCAAAAATACAGCTTCCTATGAAAGGATAATTTCTTACTGGTCAGAAGAGGTTTTTTCACTCCATGTTTCTTCAGGAGAACTAATTTTCCCTGCTTTTCCATATCTTGAATAAGTGCAATGATTTTTTTAGGAAAAATTCAGGACCACAAATGCAAACACCAGATTTAGCACAATATCCACAAATGGATCCAAGACAACTGTATTTGTACATGTATCTCAATTCTGAAAGGCATTTCAGCATCTCACTCCTATTTTTCTACTTGATTCCCATTTAGTTCAGTTAGGTTTCTCAAATACTTTTGAGGAGAATGGAGCCAGGCTTTTCTCAGTGATGCCCAATGGTAGGACAAGGGGCAATGGTTGTGAGCTGGAACACAGGAGGTTCCGCTTAAATTTCAGAAGGAACTTCTTTACAGTGAGGGTGACAGAGCCCTGGGACAGGCTGCCCAGGGAGGGTGTGGAGTCTCCTTCTCTGGAGACATTCAAAACTCACCTGGACACCTTTCTACGTGATCTCATTTAGGTTCCCGCTCTGGCAGGGGGGTTGGACTAGATGGTATTTTGAGGTCCCTTCCAATCCCCAACATTCTGTGATTCTGTGTGATTCTGTGACCTGTATCTTAGTGCTTAAAGAAATGATCTTAAATAGCAACCACATAGACTAAAGTCTTCCATTTAACTTTTGGAAACCTGCACCCAATTAATAAAATTAACATACCTCTGCAACACCACTTGGGATTCTCTAGTCGTTTCACTTAGGCAAGATGGCACCTACACTAGGTCAGTATGAGAGTTCTTTGAACCTGTGACTTCCAGATGAAACCCTTCATGCTTTTTTACTAGTCTCCTATGCCCTGCATCTCTGCCATTATGCGTTTGTGTATAAATATATGTATATTCACACACACAAATCAACACAGAATTAGGAAAGATTGGTGGAGATCTTGATCCATGAGTTTTAAATCAACACAGAGAGAAAGAGATAGTACTGGAACAATATAAGTACATAAAATTGCAAGCTTGGAGGAAAAACTTCTCAGGTCTCTCAAGTGAAACATATTCTGCATTCATAGCTCAGGGTGAACAACCATACTTTGGGTTCACTGCAGCCCACTCATTTGTTCTGTCAGTAGCTTGGTTGTGGTAAGACAATAAGCTTTGCACCTTGCAAACTATTTTATCAGTCTTTGCTCTAATATATGTATTTTGTCTAAAAATTTGTAACTAAATTTTAATAAAATGCATATGAGTAACTGGGCAAATAATTTGCATCCTACAGGTTGTGTAATAGCCCATACTACAAAACTCAGATTAATGAATCCACTTCTGGTACCTTTCTACTTTTCAATTACTGTTTTTCTCTTCTTTATTAACTAAAGCTCATTTATTATTGAGCTCAGCTTGTCCAGCCTGAGTACTAGCTGGCAGCAAAGAGTGTTAACCATAGACTCAGAAGGGGTGGATCGACACTTCCTCCCAGAGTTAAATGCAGGAAACCAGTCACATAAGCAGGAGTTTTGAGAGTATTAGCAGTGGTTTTAGGGGAAATTAATCTTGTTTCAAAGAGTAAATCTACATGGCACAAGCTGGATCGAAATAAAGCACTGTACTAATGGTGCGAGCTGGATGACTCGTACTACCAGAGCGATTTGCTCAGGGCTGTCTTGAGTTTCACACAGATATATGCTTTGAACAACCCACACATAAGTAATCTATCACCTTTCTTGTCAGCTTTTTTCTCCTTTTATTCTTTTCCTAAACACCAATGGTCTAATCTGAGATGCATACAGATTTGCCACGTTTTCTCTTATCAAAAATATGCTTAATCTGACAATATGTATAAAGTGTACCCAAAGTTTGGGACCCCTTTCAGCTTTCTGTTCCTCTTGGTTAGTCAAGAACATACCTATAAAGCACTTTTTCAATTTATTTACTTTCAGATGACTGAAGTGGTTTTGTTCATATCTTGCTTTAGAAGTTAAAGCTTATCACAAGACTACTTTCATCAGAGATCAGAACGGTACAGATCACCTCATCAGATTTAAATTAATGTTGCACAGGCAGACATTTACAAATTTTCAAAAATTACCAAGTGAAGGGAACTTAATGGGTAAAGTTAATAACTCCTCTGCAAGACAGCTTTCACTAGAAGTCCCTTGGCTTGCTGTACACAAAAGGCTTTGGGGATCACCTGCATTCTGAGAACTGCTGCTAAAGGTTTATATTTCAGTCCTGCAGGAGTTCTGCCTCTGGCCATTTTTATTCATCAAGTGAAACCTGACTTGGAGACTGTTACCTGTGCCCTGGCCCATTGCATCTTGCTCCTACTTTATTCTGTTTAGTAGGGTGTCACTGATACTTGCCATATGCTCTAGTCTTGTGTGGGTAGTCAATATGTTGACCATGTCTTTAATAAGCATTTGACAAAGTAATAGAGCAGATTTTTGAATGAGTATTTGGTAGTTAGGTGCTCAGCCCATGTTGACTGTTAGTAATTTCCCTTCTAAAATTATGCTTAAAAAAAAGACACTGAAAAATGCTGTCCCATTTGAGTGACCTTGCTTTAAAGACATGTGGAGACAAGACAAACCATAGTCAACTTTTAATCCTGCCTTTCATAAATAAATCTAAGGAAAATTATTGCAGTAAAATTTAGAAAATTATTCTTCTTTAAACACAAACCTAATTACAAATGAACATCAGCTATAGGCTATCAGCTAATGCTGTTTATTACATTGATTATAACAGGGAATCCCTAGGGTTAGTTGATGAAATAAAGATTTAATTTGAGGGTAAAGCACAACAACAAAAATGTAGCTAATTGTAAACAATAGTATTCCAAGTCCAGCTGAGTCCATCAATATAAAAACAGAAGTTAACCTCATCCTTCCACTACTGTAAACATATTAAATGCTATTTATTGTGATTACATGTGTGTGGCCTGTTACAGCCTAAATAGGAACATTTTCGTGACTGAAAGACATAAACATCAGATAACTAACATCATTATTCCCTTTTGAAAGATATAAAACCTAAATATTAATTTTAATAGTAAGGTTGGCAAATTAGGAAACTACACAACACTAAAATCATTGCAATAACATCCATTGCTAGTAAAATGCTCTAGTTCCAAGAAGATTAAAAGTACAGGTTTTTTTCAGCAGGAGTTTATATGCTATCCTGACACATGTCATAAACAGAGATTTTTATACAAAGAAGAATACAGATTTTCCACCAAAACAGAATAAGTCAGAGTAATGTAAATTAAGCTAAAAGATATTTAAAAAAAAAAAAAAAAAAAAAAAAAAAGAGGCATCCTGCAGAACACAATGCTTGTCAAGAAGAGAGGGGAGCAGGAACCCCCTGCAAGGTTATGGACAATGCTCAGCCACCTCAGGTATGGAGGCCACGTTGCACACTTGCTGTGCCACGCAGGCACAGGCACTCACAACAGCTCCCTGTGGGGCCAGTCTGAGTTCAGCAAACCAAATTCACCCACCACCGCCACAAACAAACGCAGCCATGTCGCCAGCACAGCCGGATTGTCCTGGAAGGCAAAGCAGCTGCTTTGTATGACATAGAGCCAAACTCACCAGCTTTCCTAGACCCCACTGTGTCACGCCTAGAGCTCCTGACCTGAGCTGGCTCTCTTTGTGGCTTAGCATTACACTCTAGCTAGTAACCTCTTCTGCAGACCAAAGCAGGACTCAGCTTTGTTTTGGTGCTATGGGCTACACAATCTTCATATTCTGCTCTGTGGCTATCACAGACACCCATCATCAAATCACACAAACGTGACTTTGGGGATTCCCTGTTCTGTGTCTGTACAGCATCTTACACTTTGCCTACACTTTACACCTCAAAGTGTTACATTTAGGGTTATGCCAGGCACCTCTCAGGGCAATTTTTGTTAGTTTCGTGACACTGCAAATGACTGTGTTTAGAGAAGACATGGAAAAAAGGCGAAGCTCTGCTAACTGCCAGGGATACTCCTTTACCTTAATCATTCCCCTTCAAAGGTGTTACCAGAGACAACCACTGACATGAAATGATTAGCACTTTGGAAGTCTGTTTCAAGAGGGGAAATTGAAAGGACATTGTCTGATTTGCAATCTGAAACCATGTCAGATTTGCATTGCAGGAACAGGGTCTGCCTTCTGGGTTACAGCCTCTCTGTTTGAATCTACATTTTCATAAAGGTAGCCCTTTCATGTTTTGAAATTCTTCTGGAAAAAACTTGGATTTCTTAGACAGTTTGCTCCACACTGCTCTTTTCCCATGCTGTTCCTCATTTGCAAGTGGTCTCTGCTATTATTTTAAACTTTTCTCAGCATTGCTTTTGCAGCAATATTTTAATACTGCATGCATTTAGTATCAGCCATCCTTTAGGGACCTTTTTTTTCTTCTGCACTGTTTTGCTTGACATTGTTATCATTACTGTAAGCATTGCTTTGAATAATCAAATGGTGGCCTGTAGACACTGGAAGACGAAAGGTCAGATACTGTGTATGACATATGATTTGCACATCCTTGAAAGGAAATGAGTCATCTACACAATATAAACAATGATAACTCGGTTGCATATGACTGAGATGCTAAAGATATGTTTATAAATGAATAAACTTCCTGATTATAGCGATATATTATGGGTGGGTTTTTTTAAAAAAGGTATTTCTATTTCATGTAGCAACATTTCACTTAAAAATAATGCTGATGTACTGACAGACAATGTCCATACGATTCATAGCATAATTCATTTATTCTTTACAGACCCTGTTTAAGCAGAAAAGCATCAGTGGCTTGCTGCTAACAGCTGAACCACTCAGAAGCACAAAGTATGCTTTGCAACACAGATAAGAGCACTCTGCTTGCAAGTATTACTACATGGATACCACAAGAGCTCAGCACTCTCACTTTGGCACAGGCACCATAAAAACATGACACTGTTTTGAAAGAGTTAGGAAAAGGAATGGAAAAATAAGACTTATCAAATAAAGATCAAGAATACATTTATTTGTCATTTACAGCTCTTCCCATAGCATCCAGCAGTGTAAGCAGATCCCCCAAGTAAAAACTACTCCTCTGGCCAACCAGATAAGGAATTAACTGCAGAAGCTAGTCTTCTCAACTCTTTAAAGCAGAGACCAAATACCTTCTCTGTCCCTCTATGCCACCTTATCAACCCTGTTGGAAGAAAATTTACTGGTGGAGCAGAACATGCACAGGGCGGGCAGTCCCTGAGAAGGCCAAGATGACAGGATCAGTTCTCATAGATGTCATAGCGCTGGCAGCACGCCACGAGCCCTGCGCTTGCCCGTTTGTTCTCTAGCTGCTGCTGAGGAAAACCTGTACAGACCGCAACTGTCTTCTCTCTACCATGGTTTTGTTCAGAGAGGCTATGCCATACCAGCAGGTATCCCCAACTCAGCAGCTACAGGGAGCTTCCTAGTAGAGAAAAATAGAACATCACAGCTTCCTTTCCTTTTTCGCAATGCATTTGGTGGTCACTTTGGCTCACTTCCATGCTGCACAGCAGTTGAGAGTATTTGATCTTTGGCTAGGATACCTCACAGCCTTCCCCTGATGAAAAGTTCAACTCAGCTAGGTGATTAGGAGTCCAGTTTGAAAGCACAGCAGGATAAAGAGCCCAGATTAAAATCAGAAATATTCCAAACACCACAGCTCTGAGAGAGATGAAGTTGAAATTAAATATTGGAGTCAGCACAATGCAAGAAATTCACAACCAACTGCTGTATATCTTGCATAATAAAAGTTAACCACATATGTTCTTAATATACAGGGTAGAGACTCAAATATGACCTGGATAAGTCCACTGTAATATGAACCAAAACCTTTGTTTCGTACCTTCACCTTCATAATCCACAAAGCTGAAGGTTTAGACTGCAGAGAGCTAAGTCTCAACAACAAATATCTCAATTTACCTGGCTAGTTATTTACAAACAGCTGATAATTATTTATGCTTTCATACTGTAATGTATTTTATCAGTTGCGGTATTTTTTTGCATTTTGTACGGTACTTTCAAATGTCATAAACCAGTACAACAATCTGCCAACATGAAATAATTAATAATTATTATGTGAGTGACTGATTTACTTTGGAGAACATGAAAGGCCATGAAACCTGGAGTTTCCTGGTCTACATAGTGCGCATAAAGGAAATGAGCATAAGCAATCACTGTCAGCTGTTCTTGTAAGAAAGAATTGAATCATTTATCTGTCTGCATGTATATATTATCATCATCTCCCACTCTGAGGTAAACCCTAATAGCACTGTAGGGTACAAAAATAGGTTGCTACAGATATTTCATAAAAAATACTACTCCTTTCTTTTGAGAATGATAGCATATACATATTCAGCATAAAGTGAAAACTTAAAAATTTTATAATTTGGTTCTAGAGCACATTTAGATTTTGTCTACACCAATTAAACCACAGCTGAACCCTAGATCTCATTCAAATTTATACTGCAGAGTACAGTAATAATAATGTTTCTTTAAATGCTTATTTCTCTTCTTTTGTTTTCTATTTATGATAATTTTGTCCAGTATTAATCACCTGCAAGTACCTCCAACTGTTTTAGCACTTCCAATATTTTAGTTTTTTAATTTTCCATCAAGATGCTGAATTTATTCCATAAACAATATCCAGCCATGAAACCATTTAAATCAATCATATGATAGTGTCTTGGTCTAATTAAAGTTATAGAATAAACTTCTTTTGATCTAAGTGGAGACAAAGCATATACTCAGTTCACTCATGGTTTAGTGTTTGCCACCACCTCAGCAGAAATCTAAAAATCAATGTGAAACCTCAAAGTTTTTTTTGAGCAATCATACAACTCAAAATAAAATTTCTGATTTACTTTCTATGTGAGCAAGACAACATGATAGCAAAGTGTAAAGCTGTATAGCAAAAACATTTAGACTGTGAATAATGTAAGACACAAGGCTGTATATAACTAGTTGTTTTGACTAGAGGCCAAGCTGCTCCCTAAAAAATTAAAAGACACCTTTTCTTTTTTTTCCTTGGTTAAGTAAATGAGATTTAAATATACCTAACTATAAATAAAGAATAATTATATATTAAATACAATATATTGAAGTACAAGAGTAGTTAAATGTGGTATAATTATGTATTAAATATGTATTTTTTTGTCTGTAAAAAAGTTAATTTAGGTTAGGACTTTCCTGTCTCGTGAAGTTCAGGCCTTTTGTTCCAATGGAGTATCTTGGAGTGTGACGCACTGATGAAAAGTTTTGTACAGTGCAGGAACGTGTGAAATGCCTTGTGGGCTGGATGACACAGGAGGTCCTTTCTAAAATTGCATTCAATCCTCCTCAGTGACAGCATAGTTGTTTCCTGGATCTGTGGCATAGCCCAGTGCTGTACAGGCTGAGCTAAGGGAAGTGCTTTTGACTAACACAAAGTAGACTAAACGCTGAGATCAACAGGGAGGAAGCGGGATCATCTGAGACCACAAATGGGAGTGTCTGGAGGTAAAGCCCTTCAGAACACCAAATTCAAATGGGCTCAACAGAGATCTCTCTTTCAGGGTTCAGAGTTAAATTGGAGTGTGAACAAAGCTTTCAATTATTTCCCAAATGGATCTTGCCATATCCAGGCTACTTGTTATACAAGTACTGTTTGAAGGTATAAAAATATATGAAAAATCACACTGATTGCAGAGGCAGGTGGAAGATTCTTGATACCAAGTATTCCTGTGGGCCAGTGTCCCCTCCGGGCTGACAGTCTGGTACCCAGCATGACCTAGTTCTGCTCTTCCCTATTTGCACCAGGTATGCTACCACTGCTGCGGGTCCACCTTGCCCTGTGACTGGAGGGATGGAGCAGAGCCAAGCTTTGCCATGTTCCATCTTTCTGCACAGGCAGAGTTGCACGCTAGGCCTGAGATAACACACGAGCTCCCTGCAGAGCTCTGAACCTTTTACCATCTTACTCTCTTTCCTCGTTCCTCCATTGTTTGTACTATATTTGACTTTAAAGTCTTTCTCCATCATTTAAAATGTAACTTATGGGTGTTTAATCAAGAAAAGTAACTTTAAACTCTTCCAAGTGCTGAGGAAGAAAAGGAGCATCTATAAAAGCAGGTTTTCTCCCAGACTGCTTTCTGGTACTTATTCTAATAGAATGCTAATAATTATGTTAAAAAGCTAATTTAAGAAATCCAATTTTTGGAAAATGGGTTTTCAAAGGCCACATTTAACAACTAGAGAAAGTTTGATCTGATTTCCCAATTAGAAGAGGAGGAAAATCCAATTTTAATCTATTTTTGTTCTCTTAAAAAGATGATGTATAGAAGTTACTTTAAAAATCATCCTTTCAAAGCAGAACCTAGTATAAGCATGTGCTAACTTGCAAAGCGCAATTAAAATGTTCCGATAATTCTACCTGAAAAAATTAGGAGCAATACTGAGAAGGCAAGTTGTTTTCAAAATGTTCATGGCAGAAATGTTTCTGTGTTAAGCTGGTATTGATTCTGAAACAATCTTACACATGATAAATGAGAGCACATTCAGGAGAGGATTCAGTCATAAGAGCTCACAAATCAATCAGCTTGTCAACAGGCAGACCAAATTCAATTTTTATTCTTAGTAAACTCTTATTTCGTGGTAGGCCATTGTTTACTTTGAAATTGCTTTACAAAGGAATGGAGAGGAGGGGAAACATGGGAAAGACAATCTTACATCAACATATTAGAAGTTGATATTTTGTTTAGGGCTAGGACAGACAAAATCTGATTCTCTCCTGGATAATGAAAACCTTTTATCTCCCGCTGGATGATCATAAACATTTGATCATATAATGCCCTTAATCTGCAGCAGCATTTAATAATAATTCTCATAGAGTGAGACATGGCATCACTAATTTGTAACAGAGCATGGTGTAATTGGCATGTCATATTCTAAAGCAAAAGCCTGATGTACACAAGAGCTGCTGCATCGCTTTGCCAAGCCATGCTATATTTCTGACAAGCACTTTTCATTGTGTTCTGATGGCTCAAAATTAAAATTGTAATGAAATGACATGGTAAAAAAAAAAAAAAAACCCACAACAAAAAGAAAAAAACAAAACCACCACTAAATAAACCCCTACAAGTCTATCCTCCCAGAATTCCCAATCTGCTGGTCCCAAGAAAATCATCAACAGTAACCTGGCTGGAACTTGAAAGGTTACTGGAACACTGCCAGTTTAACATAATTCATTTATGTCGTCTATTAGCAATCTTGCACTGATATCACACGACTTGATTTTTGAAACGTCATTATTTCAATCCAGAGAATCTAACCTAACAACTACAGACAGTCCATGATGCTGTAGAAGAATATCCTCTATTTCAGGCTGCTCAGTCACTTCCCTCTCACTAGCCTACAAATTATTTATTTTGAGGAAGAATGTAACCTAAACAAAAAGTGGGAGTAAGCCAGTTGCTAGGCCTTGCACAGAAGACTCCTGTTAGGAACCCAAGCCAACTCTTATTAAATGGAGGCATCACAGAGAGCTTTACTGTGAGAACAAATACAGATATTCTGTCTCAGGGGTGATGCAATCACGATCTTTTGATATTTCTCTTTCAGGATTAACTTTTGGAGAGCAGAAAGCAGAATATGAACTATTCTTACTCCTTTCTCTCTCCTCCTTCCAATTAAAATGAGAAGTTGTGGGGTTTTGGAGACAAAGGCTTTATAAGTATAGAAGAAACAGACTTTGTTGATAAGCTTAAGCCTGCTCTCTATCATGATTCTTCTATTCATTACCTCCTTTGCCTTTAGATATGCACAGGAATGTGACAAGTACCACACTTGTATTTTCCTTCATCCTCTTGGTTCATAAAACTAGAAATCTACCAGGCTGTTTCCCAAGCCCATGTATTTCTGGAAAGTACACATCCATTTCTTTTTTTCTTTATTTATGTTCCTGCAAATAATATTTCTAAAGATGCTTATGGAGGAGGTCTTTGTGTGGATTTAGCACATGCCACCAGACAGATGTCATACAAAATTGACATTTGGAGCATAGATTTATCCAATAAGGGATCTGTTCCACAGTAAATTCATTGGTTTTGTCATAGACACCCATCAGGAACAAATCTTGTGGGATAGGTTTCAGTTTTTTATTCAGTGGGGAGCCAGACTTGGGAAAATCCGTCTGAATCGTTTTGGTTCCTTAATCTTATTTGTTCCTGCCATTGTACTATAATCTAATAAAAGACTAAAACAAAAACTCAAATATGAACATCTCTAAATACTGCAGTCAGAATTTGTAACAGGATGTGAATTTAATGGCTGAGATTTTAAAGTTGCAACCAGCTGACCCAGAACTCCAACTCCAAACTTTCAAAACCTAATAGTTTCCATAATCCTAGTCACAGTCAGAAATCTAAGGACAGTAATATATATGCTTAGACACATATGTGTTGTATGAAAGACATCAAGACTGTGGAGAATATAGAGGATAGCTCAGACATCCTGAACTCACTCTGGGAAAAAAAAAAAAAAAAAAAAGATATGGACAAGGAAAAACAATTTAGCAGATTAAGTATTTTTAGTCTGTGAAGGTCCCATACTTCAGTCATTACCATGATGTCTAATTTCTGAAGGTGACTAAATCTTAAAAGACTTTTCTTGTCAGCCTGGAAAAACAACGTCTTGCAGACACTTCCAGGATAACAACTGTAAGATCATGAAACATCTTCCAACAAGTTCAACTCCTCCTCCTTTCTCCTGTCTCTTACAACAATCAAACTTACAGGAAACTCCTAACAAACAAAAGTATTTGGAGGAAATATTGTGTTCTGCTTCTTGTGGTGTAAAGGAAGAAGACGGGAGTATCTCATTTCACTGTTGTGTTTTAATGAGAAAAACTACCCCTTTGCTTTTTATCCTTCAAATTCAGAGCACATGAGAGGCATACTGGAACCCAATAATACTTCCTTGAATGACCAGTAAAAACCTGTTAGTTCCATTTATTTTCAAATAATAAAAATTACCAGACTCCCATGTCAACCTGAGCAATCTGTTAAATGCAGGCACTGGTAAATGACATTATTTGAACAGTAATTAATTCTTACATGACTTGGAAGTATGTGTTCAACTAATATCAGACGTGAAGGTATTTGTTGAATTTTATTGGATTTTAAACATAGGTCATTTGTTTTAATTTCCTTCTTTATCATAGATATATAGCTTTGCCATTTTTACTATATAAAATCGGAGTATCATATTCTCTGTTGAAAGCAATATTAAATTACTTTTAGGAAACAAAGAATATTATATATGTTTTTTTTCTGATCTGTTTTTAACCAGAATAAAGCTGCACATCTGGTATATTTTAGTTTTGGGATATGGAATATCTCTGTCTTTCCCAAACATTGTCTACTGTAAACCAAACTGAACAACTTTCGGAAGTGTTCTTTTTTCACTGAAATTTGAACCCTATGGAGAATGCTTGGCATATGGATTAAAAATGGATGTGAAAAAACAGTCATGATTGGAACAAAGGGATTTTTTTTTAGACCACGGGAATGGATATAAACTGGAAGGTGCAATGCATCCTAGCTTCAGTTATTAAGATATATAATTTAGAAATCAGGACTGGATCTAAGTCAAAGGTGATAAATGAAGACAGCATACTTCTAAATGATGGCATCTAGGAAGGAGAACTACATAGGGGTTTTTATAGATTCAAAGTGCATTTTTATACAGGACTTAAATTGACAGTGTTAAGATACATATTTCAAATGAAACTGAAGTTGTCCTATTTATTTCTGAAATGAGTCGGGATTTCAGAAGAGGCAAGCAAAAAGGTGGTCCTTGCCATTGTGTTTCTGCATAAACAAGAAGTTCTTAAGTGTCTGTGTTTTAATGCAAGTAACATCAGGCTGAAGGTTATGTTGATTCCTAGCCTAGTGCGAACTGAAGAACCACCCTACGCTGTACAATTACATCAAGGTTGGGGTTTTATTACAGAGTAACAGAGCACTTCCCATATAAAATTCATCAGCAAGGGTAAAATCTCTTCCTGTAGGACTAAATTCAGACCAACACTGTCCACTTTTATCTAAGTTTTGTACTTGAAGAATGGAAAATAGCCTGGGCAGCTGTTCAGCGACATTTTTATTTTTTTTAATGTTTTGCTCTCATTGACTGATATACAATACAAAGATCAAAACCTCATATCTCTTTTTTGTAGTGTTTGAAATAACAAAAACAAACAGAATTATCTCCAACCTGCCCCATGGAACTAGAAAGCCAAAATAAAGCAGCACAGGCATGGAAACAACTTTGGTATTGAGAATCTAAAGCCCCGTACAAACAGAATGAACCTCAAAACTCCTAGGCTAAACTGAAGTGTTAATCTACTCCTTCTGACCAATACTGAGATGAATAGAAACAGGGAAAGGCATTTTTGTTTCCTTCGTGGATCTTTTTAAACTACAGTAGAAGGAATGGAGGTCAAAGACAGCACCATTTTATGGATTGCTGTTCAATGATAGGCTCAACAAAGTGGAAAAATATGCACTGATTAGAGAGTTGGAGAGAACAGGCCTTTAACTTCTATTGGACAGCATCTTCCCTTCCTCCCCATGCGTTTTATGATGCATGCCTTCAATTGCAAAGTACTATAAAAAGCTTCCTGAAATTCTTGGCACTGCCACAGATTTGATTCCACAGTGGCTTCCAGTGATTAACGAAATGCTAAAAAGTGCAAGACAAACATCAGGTGAATGGGGAAAAGAAACGAGAGTATCATAAAAAGTGCACATAAAGTACATTCCATTTGCCAACAGAGCCAATACTTACAAAAGGAGTGTAGTTTTTGAAAGTCAATCCCTCCTTTTCTGAGCAGAAACCAGAAGAATTGGTAAAGATTGTATTTACTGTGTTTATGAACATATTTTTTTTTAAATCAGAACTGTAACTTAACTGGCAGGGAGAGCAACAAACACTTTAAAATTCACTTGTTTCACTAAAATCTCAGTCTGTGCCTGAACTCTTTCATTGACCAATAGTAAACTTGATCATCTGCAAATAAATTATTAAAATGCAAACTATAAGGTTGTACATTATAAAGCCTGGTTATATTATTTTTTTTTCCTCCAAGCAGCTCCTTAAAATGCATATTTAACTAATTTATCCTATACTTTGTGCCCCTGTGGCCCTAGAAGGTGAAGCAACATTGCTCATAAGAAATGTTAGCATTGGCTGTTTATCAAGGCATCTGTGAAATAGAAAAGCAATAAAAGTGCTAGTGTGTGTGCTCATTTACTATTGAAATATCACAAAAATTATTCAGTGTCAGAAATCTAATTTTGTATGATATTTCTATATATTTTAGCAGTTAATTTTTTCAGTATTAGTGAATTAATATGCTTTCAATGCCCCTGTAGCTACAGTGGAAAAATGGACCAACACACTTATTTAGTGCTGCTACCCAAATCCATTAGACAAATTTTCTTTACAGCGAAGCATTGATGAATGAAATGTCCCATGCTAATGTAAGAATAATCAATTTAGAATGCTTATGACAATTAACAAAGCGGGAGATAAGCCTTGAAAGTACCATGCTTTGTCAGCCCTGATTTGGATTAAACTTGCACTAATAGGATCATTTTTCTTCCAAAAGGTACTCTTTTTAGGCAGACCTATCAATTAATATGAATTATGCATGTATAAAAGGACTAATGTCATTAATTAGACAAATTAATTTTTATGATGCAGTGAATAGACTAACACCAGATTCTATAAGATATCATTCTCCCAATTCATACGTCTGTGGAATAAATGAATAGTTTACATATGCATGGTTATTACAGATTCAATCATTATTAATCAGTAACATCATATTGGACAGTTTAATATAATCTGTTTAATCTACTTTTGAAGACAAAGTTTTACTCTGACTCGCATGCTTTCACTGGGCATAAGTCTATATACATCCCAGGGAAATACAAGCAGGGTGTGTTATGAGCTGTGTATTTCAGTGCATTTGTGATGATAGAAAGGCGGAAATTAAATAAATATAATCTAACTCTTCTGGCATCAATTTTAGCTGCAGAATTGAAAACATTCAGAAATTTAGAGAGGCTTGTGTTAATGCTCGCCCACACTTTGATCCCAAAACACTGTTTTATTTCAGCCACTAGTAATTTACCACTCATTGCTTCCTTTTGCCTTTAAGCTTAATGCATATATGTTTCAAAGTGTACTGAAAACCTTTACAAACTAAAAATGTATCTTTACAAAATTAAGCTCTAGAATCCCCAAATGTATTTGAATTTTAAAAGTTTGAGTATTTATATGGTAGATAAAGTTCTGCAAATATTAAGTTTAAAATCGTTGCCTAATAGTAGCTCCTACGTGGAAAAGATAATACAACAATTTCCATTCAAATGTGTTAGGAGCTATTAAACACTTATTAAAGTTATTTTAAAAACTTTGCTTGCTTTGCATTTAACGAAGTGAATGAAGGATGGAAAAACCTACACACTTTATGCACATTCAATTCTTAAAATTACTTCTTGCTACATACCTTCTTTTATCCACT
>NW_010300271.1:16006-63070 GCF_000700745.2 Antrostomus carolinensis | reverse complement strand
AAAGAACTATTCCCTATTACCTTTTTTGGCTTTCAGAGAAATAGGATAGTAAACCCTCAGAGAGGAAAGTATTTAAATGACCAGCCCACTTCTGATAAAGCGCTAGTCTTGGGGAATATGTCCTCTTCATGAACTACAGGGAGACAGGAAAAGCAGCAACTGCAGGCCCAACCCCCAAAGACTAATAAACCCCCCAAGCCCTATCAGGGAGAGCTTTTCCCAAAGAAAACTAAGGGGTCACAGAGCAAGGAAAGAGCTGCTCTGTGTCATGTGACAAACCTCTTGTATTTCCAGTGTAAATTTATTCCTGGTCAGTTTATAGTAGTTCATAGCTCCACATCCACAATGCTGGCTCTGTATCTCTAGTCAGTCCCTGGTTTGTCAGGCTAACCAAGCCAAATTCAGTTAGCCTTGACCCATATGAAACCTCCCTGTTCTCCTGCAAATGCTTGCAGCCCTTCTCTGGACTTGTTCTCATCTGAGTCTCTCTTTCTCCATGCTGGCTGAACAGATCTGGATACAGGATATTCTAAGATACCAGACCCTCAGAAATGACATGAAACTACACTGCATGGAAAGGAATGGGAATCTTGCCTATATAGATCTAAGCACCCTCTGGATATTGCCACATGTTTTGTGGCATTTACAGTGTCTTATAAACGTGTCACTCTGGTTTTGCTTCATTCAAAGTTCTTGGTTTGGATTTATCCTTGGATTTTCTAATTTGAACTGAGAAGCTATGCAGGTTCTACACGGGAAAATGCAGACTCAGCTGAAATACTTAACTTGGAATTTCAAGTATTCTATTTTTAATTCATTTTGTCACCTTAGCATACAGAAAGCCAAAACTGGTTTTGGAGATCATGCAAAGGTCTTATTAAAACTTTCATTAAGTGCCATTCCTAGAGGAGAATTTAGTAACCTCCCATAAAAATTAGAATAGTAGAGTAGGAGTATGTTGAAATGCCAGTAAGAAGGGACATACATCAAAGAGCCAGGTAGTATAACATTTTCATGTGGAAGTGAATAATCAATTGGAACTGGGGGGGGAAAAAAAGAAAAAAAAAAGATACTTATATGGAATTTATTCTGTGTAATATTTTTGCATAAATTAACCTACAATAAAGATTTTTTTCAAAGCTAAGAAATATGCAGGAAAGGGAAGCAATTTTTGTTAACCAGCAACAGCATAAACATAATACAACTTTCTTTTTATCAAACACCCAGTAAGTATACTATAATAGCTTTCTTATTAGGTCAAACTTAGAACATAAAGATATGTTCTAGTATATGATTAATTACAATTAATATATGGGAAGTATGGATAGGTCCGAGCAGATGTTGAAAACAAATAAGCATTCACAGAACACCACAATGTGGTATAAAAATCTGAGTTTATACGGTACAGCTGGCTGTATATAATGCCTTTTTAATTTATAAGACTGTAGCATCTGCTCTTACAATGTCTTGCTACGAATTTTCAGAAAGTCATGGGAATATTTTTTGTTCAATTTTGTTTTCTTTTAGATGGAAAGGAACTAATAGAGACAGAAAAAATGTATTGTAAAGAGAACTGTTAACTGAATGAATCAAAAGAATTAAGCACTTCAAGAAATTTTAAATTAAAACAATGAAAACTGAAATTATATGATTTTTCTTTCCCCCGGTACTGGCTGCACAAATATCTTTGACAGATTCTGAAAGGTAAAATTTACTGGATTTTATTTTTTTATGGCAACAGTTATTTAAAAAAATAGAGTTACACTGGAAAAGCAAGACATAATAAAGAAAAAAAACAGTTCTTAGTAGGGATCTTATGATTTGTCCAGATTTCCTAATATTTATGTCCCCCTTTCTATACAAAACCTGCAATCATCAGAAATCTACAATTCTATCTCCTCCTCTCCCCACTTTCTTCAATTATAAGTTTTAGGGTGAATATTCATACAGGTGATTCAGTTTTAGAAATAACTTGTCTGCAGTACTGAAATTACCCTATTCTCTATTCTTCAGAAAGTGATCGTGTCTACTCTGCAGTTGCTAGTAGTCTCACAAGATCTAAGTATCATATTTAATGCCCTTTTTTCTCAAATATTTATTAATACATTTGAGTTATGTCAGCATATATAGAAAGCAGATGTGAGCACACAAGTGAGAAACTGAGTTCTTGAAGAAACACTGGAAGGTATACATCGACCTGTGATAGCAAGAAAAGGGAAGACAAACTATGCTACTACTTAATTATTTGCAGGCTTGACAGAGAATCACCATGACTGGCTTATCCTTTGTCTAAATAGTTTAGAATAAATGGACTAGAAAAAAATCCGAGATGTGTGTATTCCTGTGGTGCACTACAGAACACAATACAGATATTTAGTACTCATCACTACTCATCATCTTTGCCTTGCATGGTGAGCACATGTGAAGTCACAGTAGGAAATGCCAGTGTCAGTGTTGCATTATTCCACAATTGCAACTGCTATTCACCTTCAACAACTGATCCAAAAAGATTAAAGCTGCCCAGCATTTGAACGTGCATAGAGATGATAACTCAAGCAACAGACATTTTATTCATGCAATATCTAATCATGTGAAGGTAGCCAATATGTGAGTTTCATTGCTCAATACTCCCTATTGAGCAGTAGAACTGCAAGATAACTTCAAAAATTGTCTTTCTAACCTGTACAGGTTTTTTTTTTTTTTCTTTAGTTTTCACTCAGGAATGTAAAATAAACAGGTGTAATATGCTTACATGAGTATGCTAAATTATTGCATTTTGAAAAATCCCTTGTTTGTCCTGACCCTTGTGTCTCCTGTTGTGTCCCCTCCAAATGATAATGGTTTTATTTAGCAAATTTTTCATGAACTACTTACTTGTTCAGTAGCTTTAGAAAGGTGGTACTGTGTTTCTCCAAAACTTGGCCATGCTTTACTATTAAATCTCCACTGCTGATTAGCAGTATATTGTAGTTAGAATTCTGTTATCCAGCTAGACCTGAATTGATAAGAGTGTGTTTTCTTAATGGGAATAGCTGTAAGGAAAATAGCTGGAAGCTTTCTTTTGCCATGTACATGTACTTGACATGCATTTGCCTAGGATCTCTTAAAGTCACCCTAGATGCAATCGTTCTCTTCATAGGAGAACTTCACATCTTCAATCAATTGATATATTAATGCTCCTACTTTCCTAGAACTTTGCCACTGGCATTATACTAGAGAGTGATTCTGTTTCCCACAGCACAGAACTTTGCCCAAGGCTGAACACTTATTTTGTCCTTCATATCATTTCTGCAGCATGTACACTGGGTATGATGGATGCCTTCTTGGTCACTTTGCCTCCTGAGTGCCTTTTAGCTTCCATCTGTGCTCAAAATTAATGGTTGTTATTATTTTGGTCTTTTCTCCTCTTCTTCTGTCCTTCCTCTTTAGAAGAGGATCTCAAGGATTTAGAAGGAGATCTCAAGGATTGCTTTGTCAAGCGTTCAAGAACTGAGTCACATTCACCTACCTGAATCCATTAGCCATTCTCTAAAGGTTTTTCAAGTTATAGCCAGACATGGGTTTTTAGTTACATAGAATAAGTATTTTTCTCTCATTACTTGCTTTGAGGAATGAAAAATAACTGTCTATGTGGAGTTTTTGTAAGTTTATTTGCATAAAATCATTGTACTTATCAACTTCCTTTATCATCTATTCTGGCCATTATTCTTCACAATAGACTTCACTGAGTCCTTGTCTCTTTACACTAATGAGAAAATGAAACATGAAATTCATCTAATAGAATATGATCAGCACCCCCTAGTGAACTCAAATGAATCTATTGACATTTTTATTCTAGTATTGCTTTAAGAATAACTCTGACTCACTAAAAGGTTTATTTTCTGTAAACTTATACACTGCCTCTTGCAAGACTCTACAGGAAATTCCCAGCTTTGAATAATGCCAATTACTTCCTTACAAACTTCCACACAACATTTACTGGTCAGTAATGTATTCCTGACAAAGAACAAATGAGTCACATAGGTTCCAGTATGGAAGATAGTTTTAAATAAAAGTTGATGTAAGGATACTTGCATGTGTTTTTCCTGCATCTTTTTTCATTATACTAAGCCTCAAGTTACTGTAAATGTGTAATCTTATCTGATATTGCAGACACCTTATATCTTTTTATGTTGAGTCAGAGCTTATTGAATATTTAAATAAATTTATATAAATACATATAATGTGATTTATTATTAAGAATATTTATACTGCACATTTTTTCAATGTATTTGATTGTTACACTATAAAAAGTACCAGAGAATACAATATAATAGAACATGAGGACTTTTAAAATGTTTTTCTAATAGTCTAGTCAAATTATTACTAACTGAAACAAAACTAACAAAAGTGTGCTGAATGTTTTACCCCATTTTGTATCTATCACTCAGAAATACAGTAAAAATAATTTAAAATATTTTAGTATATGTTACAAGTAAAAATTTTAAGGATCCTTCTCCTTTGACGTATTCAAGTGAACTTTGAAAAGCAATCTATAAGCTTCATAAATAATGTCTATGTGGCTTTTAAGTAATTTATATAGTCTTTTCAATGGAAATAAACAAACCACTTAATCACTGAACATGCATGTAGTTTATTTTAAGGGTTAACCCTTTCATTATACAACAGTTTCTAGGGCTTATAAAATAAAATGCTAATCCATTTATAATGAAAAGAATAACCTTTAAAATAAAAAACATTTTTGTAGTAGTTTTGATGAAGAATAATGACACATAATTTTTTGCTATAAAGATATAGCATACATATGTTCAAGGAAGACATAATAAAATCAAAATCTCACAAAATAAAGTTATTCCACTTGAAAGAGCTACCCTCACCATTGCATCGTTCGTACATTTTGGATAGACAATATTCAGAGGACAAGTAATTGGAATAGCTCAATCTCCTGCCGTACGCAGAACCCCCAGGCAGAATTACCAACTCCCTTTGGAAACCCCAGTGGAGAGAGGAGCCCAGACCCTTTCCCCAAACAAACTGCAGCCTTCCTGCACATCAGCTTTCACCTCTCATCTGCAAAATGGGAAGAGACTGTCATACCATTACACTGGGTTGTATTTTTTCCCCACTGGGATTTTTTCCCCACACTGTATTTGCTCAGACTCCTCAGAAATAAGGTTCTACTCTTTGATACAGAAGCTCATAATCTAATCTTAAAGATATTTAGTATCTTTAGATCAAGTAAATGAAAATTATTTTGCATATAAAATTTACACCAAAGCATAAGTTGCACTTTACATTTCACTATCATATTTTTCCAGTAACTGTTTAGCTAGAGAGATGCCAAGTTCCTCTTCCTGTCTGTGTTACCTTTTTAAGTAAGGGATGTTTTGCTAAATACAAGGTTACTTCAAACTTCTAAAACAGTAAAAAGGGAAATTACTTTAAACTCTTAACAGGCAGCTCGTGTTTTACGGTAAGGATAGCAAACGTGGAAAAGTCAGGTAGAAAGACTTGGCCCATTATGATATTTTCTCTGGTCTGTAAGCATAGCCCTACGCATTCAGCAGCAGAAGAAACTCAGATTTTGAAGCACAGAATGATGTATTTTATTTCTGTATTTAGACGCAGTTGTCTATAGCAACCTTCAGGTTTTTCAGTAATTTCTTTTAGCATTACTTAAAATCTTATTCTATGCCATGTTGTCACCTTCCATAGGAAGACAAAGGCACTCAGCACCACGTAAGCTCCTGTGCTTAGCAAGGAAAAAATTACTAAAAGGAGTAAAAAAAACCCAACAACCACCCCAAACCCACATTACTTAGATTGATTTAATGACTTATTAGTGGGCTGCCAGCGGAATATTTAACAAAGATCCCTTTGAGAAATTCAAAAGAAAATTTCACACACAGAAACCTAATAAATATCAGAGCTGGATGAAAACTTTTAGATATGATCTTGTCCTTCAGAAATCTGTGTCTCAAAGCACAGAGCACCTTACTGCTCACTAATTCCATTGAGAGTTCAGTACCATATAAAAGTTGATCAACATGTGGAAAGTGAATTAGAGTTTTTACCTGCATCACTACCACAAATGGAAATTTGGCGGTGAAGTGGCTGCAAAGGTTTCTGGAAACACACATTCTCTATCTGTGCCTCCTTCCCTTGACATGAGTACAACATCAAAAGCATGTAGACTTGATAGGTATAAGTGCAAGTCTGGCATATTATTTGGGGAGAGTTATGATAAAGGAAAGTAGAAATCAATAATCCTAGAGAAAGAAATATTAAGACCTTTGCTTTTGTAATATCTAAGAATAAGAAATGATTCTTTTTCCTTGAAGTTTTCTCAGAAAGACTCTTTTGTCACTAAGTGATGAAAATAAGTAATTTGTTACAACTTGCAACAATCTCAGAAAAAAAAAAAAATGTCACTTTCCCAGTTTTTCATGTGCACTGTTTCATGTGGTGCTCAAAGGCATATGACTGCCTGGTGTACGAGTGTGCCCAAGCACAGCAAAGCACCTGAAACTGCACCTGTCCCTTGTTTCTATTCCCCGTCATTGCTTGCCATTGCCACAACCCAGCACAGACCTTGCTAACGTTTCTAAGCGAGTACCAGTTACAACACTGTGTGTTTGGGACTGTGCACAAAGGACACTGCACTCAAGAACAGGCCACGTTCAACAAGATACAGCTGATCATGCCATGTCTTACTCATACCACTTTAATGTGTTGAGTTAGGACATGCTGAATGGTGCTCCAGAGTATTCTTTTATCAAAATAGTACTGGAAAGAGGTAATTTGCTGGAAAACACCTTTCACTGAAGTATTCAGCAATGTTATAGCATTAAGAAAACAAAAGCGATACGTAGTCATGATGGAAACTTATCTGCAGTTGTTGCTTTCTATAAACATACATCACTGCAGTATGTTGGTATTTATTACTCTGTTCCCTTCCGTGCATGCTGCTGAAGGTGTATCTTTATTCATAGTAAGGACGCATTTTTTCTCTTTCACAATAAAAGTGGGATTTTCACACTTGCACTTTACAGCACTGGTTTTAGTCAAGTTGTTTTTTTAATAAAAATGTCTTTCTGCTTGCTTTATTCCCTGAACACTGAGAATGGCATTTTACAGTTTCTGTGTACTATCTTAGGAAATTAAGGATTTGTTACACCATGAATCTGAGACCAGTAAAAAGGCACAAAAAGTTCACTGTTTCTCAATTAAAATGAGTTTCTTTCAAGTCAATATTTCTTTAGTTGCAGATTTACTGTATGCTACCTGCTAGTATTTACATAATATACAGTAATTGCTAAGAGACATGTTGAAAATATACCATTAGTATTATTTACTTCAGGAATTCAAGTGCAGAAACCAAAACATATCATGAATTTTTAATATTTTTCATAAAACAATGACCTTCTTTTTGCTTCAGTTTCAAATATGGCAAAGAGAAGGTCATCGGGCTGAAATATTTCTTGTATACAGTAAGAGCCTGATCCAACAGTCTTTGCAAAAGTAAAAGTCCCATTGACTTATGTTAAATGTAGCACTTTTCTTACAAGAGAACTGCAAATTCAAGCACTAATTAGGTCCCTGGACAGAGTCTCAAAAGCACTGGTAAGTGAACCTAGGAAGCACTGATACTATGCAGTCTAAACACTATAAATATGGTGTTACAAAGCTGAATACAGCAAACTTCACAGCCCCATCCTGTGAATCCATATTAATATAAATGGCCTTACTCGTACTCTGTTATAAGTAAGGGAATGGTTAAAGAGATTGCAGATTAGGTCTTTATTCTGAACAAACAGTCTTTTCAATTTCCCTAAATTTAACACATGGATGTATTCTTCTCAACTGAATTTTAAAAGGATCTGAAAATAGCTCCTCTGCAAATTATATTTGACTTCCAGTTCCTCCCACAGACAAATATACATATATATGCTGTCATTTTTTTTCCCCCCCACAGACTGGGTGTTTTGGTTGCTTCCTGTCCTTTATTTGTATTTTATGTTTGATAATACTTTAATTACTATAGCTGTATTTTAATCCTACACATCTTAGATATGACACATATACAAATGTTATTTCTTATACCATTTCTGCTCGCTGCGTATTACTTTTGCATTCATATCTACAACTGAACCACACAAACAAAATGTTACTTTCACATAAGCACACGTAAAGGAAAAAATCACATCACATTGGGGTGGTGACCCTTCTAGATGTGCTAAGCTAAATTATGGTACCAAGATGACACATATTCAGTACAGGGTATTTTTTTTGCTTTCCTTTTTTTCTCTGCATAATTATCCTAGAAACTTACACATGTTGCTTTGAAGGAAAATACATTTTATCTTTTTTTCCTCAGTCTGAATAACAAACTGAAGATGGCATGAAAGCAGTCCAATCAATACCTTTGGTACAAAGGCATTATTGTATTTTAGTGGTAGAAATACATGAAGGCATATGGAGAAATTACTATTTTTCTTTTATATAGACAGTAAAAAAGTCATTTACAATGACTTCTGTCATTCAGTTTCAGTGTACAAATGGAATACCACCCATTTTCAGCTCTCCTGTAAAACACCACCTTCCAGATGATACAGTAGTTGGTCTTATTATCATTGTCAATAGTTCCATTTGGCAGTAGACAGCTAATTCTTTTCATGTGCTAATGATTAATCAGACAAGTCTATTTACTAATGTATTAGAATGCATTAGAAATATAGGTAATGAGGGACAGAACATCAATTTATTTATAAATGAGCTGCACTTACATTGGATACGTATTGACTCAAGTCAAAGAATAAAATAGAAAATGTAATATACACATAAACCATTACAATGAATTAAAAGAGAATTTTAAAACGTCCTGAAACTATTGACTCCTCCACAAGTCAAAAGGGATGTCACAGTTAGGTTTTCCAATACAGACACCACAAAATGCTCCCCACAGCACCTGTAGCTGTATGTCTTAGCAAATGTTCTACTGCAACAGCACAAATATTGTACTTGCATTTCAGAACTCTAAGCCCTAGCACCAGGCTTGTGCAGGTAGATAAATATGTGTATATTGTCAATATTAAAGATATTAAAATGAGATACATGCTTCAGAGGAGTATCCTGACCACTAGCAAATTAACAGTGCATTGGGAATAATCTTCAGAGTGATGAAACACAATCTGCCTAAATTTTTTAGCAGTTGTAGGAAATACAGAATAGACACCTAGGTATGATATTTATGAGACAAATACCAATTTGGAGCAGTTGATCAGAAGTTTTGTGCTACCAATGCATTGTTTCTGGACAGGTTCTAATGCAGAGTACACTCATGTCCCCTTGTCTGTATTCTAGCAGAATTACATTGGTATTAGAAATTGTTATCATCTACTAACTGCCAGTATAAGAAAACAAATCTTATTTACTCTGATTATTCTGTAGTCTTTATTTACATCAACTCGCCATCTTTCCCAGAGGACACGTTAAACAGGTATTTTTTGAGGTCTGGCACAGTTAGTACACAATACTACCCATTCTTAGCTCTACACAAAATATTTCTGCTTAATTTACTGCACCTATAACTACTACTTTCCTCTTGCTCATAAATGTTCTCTCTTTCAACACTGATAGTTCTCAGTGAGAGCAGACGGGTACTAGAAAGTAAGGAGGAGGCCAATATCGGACCAGTTTGAAATGTTTAAAGTTTGAAGCAGAATGCAAATGTTCAAATGTAGTTTCCAGACAATTTCCTCTTATTTCTTAGAGGTAAATATTAGAAATCCAGAGGTTAAGATTCAAGAAGTCTTTTCCATTGAATATTTGAAAACAGCAAGTGCTTTAACAATCCCAGCAACGTATCTGCAGCACTGCGGTATTTGAATACCGTTGCATCCATTATTAATGTGCACAGAAACATTTGTTTCTATAAACAGCTACACAGTTTGATCATACAGACACACGAATGCATTTGCTTACACTATGTCTGCATCTAGACATTCCATGTGAGAATTTAGAGGTTTACATTAAATATTGTAATATTCTGAAAGGCCAGTATTCAAAACCTTCATTACAATCCTTCGTTAGCTATATATAAACTGTATATTTTAATTCTTTAATGCTTTATCCGGGGAATGCAACAACTCAAAGTGCAAAAGAAATTTTGATAAAATCAGTATGTAGACTTAAGGCAGAGAAACATGTATTTGGGAAACAAAAGAAAGAGAAGAAACAAAATCATGAGAATCACACCATTTAAAACACAAAAAAACCCCTACCCAAAAACCCTCAAACTGATTTTGTCACCACTCAAAAGTGGAATAAAGCTACACGTTAGAAATTTTTACTGAATCGTCACATGAAAGTCTTTAAAATTTTCAATGAATTAACAAATTAAAAAAATTTAATTAGAGTTTCCATGCAAACAGGTACCCAGGGGTAGGGGTTCAAAGGTAGCGCTGAGTCACAGTGCCCTATTATGCTGCAACTGACAGCGTGAGAATTTTTCCTGTTGGGAGCAAAGTAAAACATGCTCCTGAAGTGCGTTCCCCTGAGGTATTCTGGCACAACTCCACACCAGGGCTGGTATATTGGGTTAAACAGCTCAATTTAAACTTATAGCACCAGTTCCTTTTTAGTTCTGTTTTTGTTGCAGAGCCGCCAGAAAGATCTTTAATGCTTAGATTCACTTTTAACGCTATGAAAAATACACTGTGAAATATCAGCATGGCAGCATGCGAGTGGCCTGAGCATGTACAAATATACAGACACAAGGATAATGAGAGCACCAACACATTATGAATCCTACGTAACCTTTTTTCAGACAGTTTCACTGTATTTAAAACTGCCTTGAAATTTTGTCTAAATATATGTGGACCAAAAGCACATCTGAAATCAGAATCCAAGACTACTTGAAAGGATATTTGATGTGATAGTATGGTAATTAGAGACAAGAGAATTAGTGCCAGCTCTGTTCATGCACACGGATAAACATGAAAGCTGCTCAACTTTATTCCCAATAAATAATTTGCTGGATACTCTCAAGAGAGCTCTATGGAGGATAAGCTGACCTTTGTTAAAAATACAACAATTTTCATAGTACTGCTTTAATCATGGGTAAAATTTTCAGAATTTGACAACCTTTTCTATTCCCCTGATAAAAGCTCTTCTGCAAGAATGTCTAATGCTGCTTCTTACTTGGTGTTCAATAGAAACCAGTCTATAACACAATGCACTCCCTTTATGTGATGTTTAGATATGAGATTGATCTCAGAGGACACCCTGGAGTTCTGAAAGGAGGATTATTGGATTTTGTGGCTTTCTCAGATGTCAGAGATCTTTAAACAGTGTCTTGCAAAGTTGCTACATCCCAACTGTCTGTGAACAGCTTATGAACTCATCAGAGAAGATAGTCTCCATGTTAATTAGACTTTAAGGGGGAGATGCAGCTTCCCATCCCATCAAACTAAATACAAGGACTTTCACATGCTACAAAATTTTTTACTTAATCAGTAGACTTTTTAAAAGATGGTCTATTGACATGAGAGAGAATTCAGATTTCAGAGCAACTGAAATACAAAAGACACTATTATTGCAGTTAGAATAGATTTAGAAACTGTACCTTTCAGTTCTACTCTTACCCTGAAAATACACTGGACACTTGTTGAACTAAAATAATACTATTTATCAGTGTCTTTAAATGGCAGTATGCAGCCTTTTCTAGATATGCAAGTTTGGATGCACAGGAAGTGACAATATCTAGCACTTCTGCCATTTGCTGTATCAAAAGCTATTAGAAACATACACATTCTTTGAATTATTTTCTTTTTGTGGTAAAGAACAAAAAGCAGAACAAAAAAAAAGCGAACTAGGGGAGATGGTAAGGTTTAAGTGTAAACAAGCTCTTTACTCTTTGAGCTGAGATAAATATACAAAATTATTTCCATTTTATGGAGAATTTGAGAATTTCACATTTTGTTACTTTCCAGTTAAAACAAACAAACAAAAAAATATTCAGAATTGCCTGGGAAATGGATTTACAGCTGTCTGCCAAGTTTATAATGAGCTAAGACCCTAAAAGCACTCGATGAACGTAGGAAGGCCAATACTCTAAAAGCTCAAACTCCGAGTTGCACGACTGGTTCCACCTGCCACACCCAGGGACCAAGACGTGCCATTCAGGTGGTGTGCCAAAGGTCTGCTGTCCATGGGGATCCTGGCCCTCTCTTTGCTAGCCAGACAGGTCCCCAAGTTGTCAGAAATAAATTTTTTTAATTGTAATCAACCACAGAATATTTTTTACATTTCCATTTGTCAGTTTGGACTCGATTTCCATCTTTATGGATATAAAACAATTTCTTTCCCTGTTTTTCTAGTACTTCATGGGTTTGCAAGGACTCAGTTCTGGCAAAAAGCAAGAACCTGATTTCTGAGGTCAAAAATTTCAAGTTTGATGCCAGAATGGAACTTAGAGCATTTGGATTTAGGCAACTTCCTATCATTAAGGGTTATCAGTGTGAAAAGGCCTGGGATAGCCTTTGCCTTAAAAATCTTCTTTGTTACTGAGCTTTCTTAAGGCAGTTTTGAAGCCTTTCATAGGAACCTTCTTATTACTTCTACTCAAAGGATACACAGAGACACCATACAATATTCACAGCATTTAAACCCCCATTCTGGGCTTAGACAGAGAGAGAGAGAGAATTTACCTTCCATAATTTATAAAACACCTTACATTTTATTATTTAGACAAAACACCTATTTTAAGATCATCTGATTAATAATCTGAACCAAGCATCTCATCAAAAGCTCTTTAAAAAGATGGCAAATTCATTCTTTTGTCTCCAGTGAATTTTTAGCTAAGTTACAGATTCATAATTTGCATTGTTGTTCATAATGCAAGTGTAAACAATATGCATCATTCATTTATTGCCCCTTTCTGTCTAATAGATATACAATGTCTGAGGGACAATCTTTCAAAACACAAATGTTGCTGCTGAAAAATGAAATATAATATACATAGCTTAGTTATTTTACCATAGTAATGTAAATCCTTGTTCAAGCTATTATAATAATTTCATAGAAATAATTACCCACTGAGCTAGTAACTCTAGTTTTATGGACCACATATGTAAACTAGAAAACTAATGTTTTTCACATAGTTATCTGCTGTACATAAACATACAAATTGAAAGCCTACTTCATAGAACTGGTAGGAAAAAAGATTTTATTTTAAAATAAAGTAAAATTTTTCTTAGTGATTTCACAAATATTCTTATTGATGGCTTATTATGAGACATATCCAGAGTGTTTAATTTACTCTAGACTTTTCAACTGCTTTTTTCTTTTTTACAGGTTTCTTACCATTATCATTGCTCCACTGGAAAACTTTGATATTTTTAAGTCAGTTTGCTACAAAGGTGCTGCAAGATTCAGGCAGCACATGGCACTACAGAGCTGTTCCCCCTTGTCCCCCAAAAAAGGGAAGAAGATAAATACTGAGCTTTCATCACAACAAAGCAGCAAAAAATGATAGTTCAATAATAGTGTAAGTCTAGAACCTGAGACATTTTCAATTAATTTTAAGACATTTTCATTTAAAATCAAAACACTTCCATCACAATCATTTTATATGGTTTGGAGAAGTCTTGTAGGTTGATATTTTCAAAACACATTATCTTTAACAACTTCACATCCAGTGTCTCAGTGACTTGTGAATTTAGTCTTCTACATAGGCCTGCATGAACAAGTGGCCAGATGCAGACAAGCACACAGAAACTCTCAGATTAGCATAAACACAGAATAAAGTCCTGAAGATTGGGAGAGTCATTTCACAAGGATTTTAAAGCTCTTACAACAACTATACTAATGGACCCAGAGATTGCTGCTTTAGTCTGGGCTTTGTAACCAATAGTGGAGGGAAGGTCTGGCCGCTCCAAGGGCATATTCAGTAACGTGGGCTGATAAAGAGAGAATTTCCTACACCTCCATGCCAAGGATAACAACATTGCTGGAGTAGGCGAGCTTAGGACAGATACCAATGTATCCTGTTACAAACTTATTGATAAATTCCACTTCAATGAGGAAATAAGGCAACTTTGCCTGTATCCTGGGATCCTGAGCAGAGCTCTGTCTTTTGTTATCCAAGGACAATTCTCATATCCCTGATAAATGGGATAAATATAATTCTCATATCCCCATGATAAATCACTTTGCAATAGAGAGGAATATTATAATTTTAACACATGTGCAGAGGAACAGGTGTGAAGCCAGTAAGAACTATGTTTTCCCCCTGGAAAAGGGAGCTTGTCAACATAACCCCCAAAAGGCAAATTCAGGAAGAAGCCATAGCATAACGAAGCAGGTACAAAACCACACAACTGCAAGGAGTAATGATAAAAAGGAAAGGACAGACCTCAGAAGACTCGGGGAAGAGAACTAGGGATCAAAATATTTTGCTTTCTATACTGAAGGTAACAAATAACCTTTGCTTCAGAGAGGGTGGAATGGCCTCCAGAAAGTCCTATCGAGTAAGACACAGGAGGCAGAGCCTGCAATATGTTTTCTTCTGGCAGCACTACTGCTGATGTCAAATGCTCCTAACAAGCAAAGACAAAATAAGTGAAACACATGCAATTGTAAGAATGTGAGAATATAGCCCATATATAGCAAAAGAGCCCAACTTTCCATTCCGGAGCTCCCAAAGCTTACCCATGACAGTCCTCTGCTGGAGCTTCAGGAAGAGAAAGCACCTTTAAATTGCTTATTATAACAGGTAGTCGTAATGCAGATAAATCCTTTTTTCCAGCTCATCTTTGCTGCATGCCACCTGCTACTTTGTGTTCAAGCTTTTCCTTCTGGTCTTTTCAAGGTCTTTTTTTTTATTTTTTCCTGTTGACTTCTGTCTTGTGCAGTATTCTAATAGCCTGTACTGATCAGACAGCATTGGCAAGAGGCTATTAAAACATATGTAATCAATTTTATTATTTTGTAGCACTTGCTAAAGGCTTTGTTTAATGAGAGAGCTAATGATATTGAAAATGTAAGGAGCAGTGTTCGAAACGATGAGAAAGGCAAAATGTTCAAAGTTTGGAGTGCGTTTGCCTTGGAGCATCCCTTGGTTAACTGGCTAGCGAGATTGATGAATGCACCAGGCTTCCAATTGCAGTCGGGGCAAAAGGAAAGTTGTTAAGTAGTGTTCATATGTCAGCTTTGATGGCCAGAATACCATACCACAAAACCAAAATGCAATTCAGCACGACTGGCAATCATCCATCAAACAGGTCGAAAATTGAATGAACTTACAACAAAATTATTCCTGGTTGAAAGAGAATAGCATTCCTATGGGTTATGGTAAGACACTTCAACAGTGCTTGCTCACAGCACACAGCAACTACGGCCCTCGATTCCATCTCCTACCACTCCCAGAGCTTTCATAAACACTCAACATTTCATAAAAGTTACAGTTTTACCTGTGATTTCTAAGCTACAAAGAAAATGTATAAGGTGTGTTGCCTCTCCGGCTCTAAGAAGCTTTATAAACACTGGCTAAGGCAGCTGACCCAGATGTCCTCTGAACTTATTTTTTCAAAATGTAAAATCTTCTCTACCTGATGCTTTGTGCTCCATTCAGGATTCAACCATAAAACAGAGAACTGGAATATTCTGTGCATGGTGCACCTAATTTCTGTTACACCTAATATCTCCTCCATTTCACACTAAGCAGAGATACCTCTTAGAAGCTTTACAAAAAGGCATCAAAGTAAGGAAAAATGTCAAGAACTTGTAAATAAACAGCTGGCTTGCAACATATGTATTTTCTTCTATATTTTTCAGGTGCCACAATCTACAATCCATATCTGCCAGCCTTGTAGCATGCAGCATAATTTAACTGTAATTGATAATGTAAGGGCAGATGGAGAGAAGTGTCAGCTCCTGCTCACATCCTCTGGGGATGCTACAGAAATCAAAGCAGATGGTCCAATTGCTTCTTATTTATGTGTTGCTGCTAGCTCCTCTGCTTGCAGGATAATGGATCATTATTGCCTGCTGTGCACAAACACCAATATGCTTTTAAATCTGGTTCTCAAACCTTATGAAAAAGCACTATATTTCATATTAATTTGTGAAGCTGCACTTAACAGGGTCCACTGATTTTAATTTATAACTTTCAAAAGAAAAAGGTTCAGCTGTGGATTATTTTTTCATAAAATAAGTGATCAACTGAGATTTCTAGCAAAAACATAGACTAATTAACTGATCATATATGCTTAGACAATAGAGAGCAGTTAATTATTATTTGAATTGTACAGTATAATATGATTTTATTTATTGACCAATCTTTGGCAATGAAGCCAAATCTCCTTAAAATGTTAACTTCAAATAAATAGCAGGTAAGATATTGTGATGTCACTTTAATCCTTTGTTTATGCAAAGACCCTTATGAATTCTCTCAGAGATAACAGTTAGGAAACCTGATGCTCCCAGGAGCTCAGACAAGCTATGGGACTTCCTGCACATCCAGTCCGTTATAGAGATGTCCAGTGATTAAAACCCCCATGGCTTTACCCTTGGCAGTACATATATTCCATGGAAATTGGTTGGTATTCCTCTGGAACTCATTGTAGCAAGTTTCAGTGACTTTAAACCCTAGCATTTCACAGCATGACCAATATTTATTTGCTTTGGCTACTATAGCAAATGACAAAGTGAAGTCACTGTTTTGTAAAATGAGATGAGGTAGGTAGCTGCAGCGCTCTGCTAACTGCTGAAATGCAAAATGCCACAGGTTCATGGAAACTACCTTCACAGGTACTGACGTTATACTTTTTCTTTTAGCTGAGACAATACATCACCAGAGATTTTGCAAATACTTAGTCCCAAACTTCAGTTAGCAATATGTTTTGTTAGTTTTTAGAAGACTGACATCAAAGGGTAAACTATAAAGTGAGTTTATTACCACAAATTAGACGTGTTAACACCTGCAGCATACAGAGATTTATATAACATAGCAGATATTTTTATAAATTCTGAAAGCTATCGGCCCTTTGAAGGGGTAAGGTGTTGGTCAGTGCAGCCAGTGAGCAAACCACTGAGTGAATACAGTAAGGCTCTTTCCAGGTACGGGGCCTAAGAAGAAACAAAATAAGTTTAGGTTAATCCACCACTTACCCTACCCTCAAGGTGAAACAGTGAATGATTAACAGAAGAAAATGTTCAGTGTTCTACACAATGTTCAATTAATCCATTCATCTGTTGAGGTGATTAGATATTCTGATGGCTGGAGTTGATATTGAACTCGTTTTATTTACTACTCTACCAGTTTAACCAGGTATTGTTGTGATTTGTCTTTAAATATGAAGTTGTTTTTTCAACACTGCATTCTGATGTGTTTCAAGCAAAAAGCAGATTTTGATTTTTTTCCCCTCTATCTAGAACCTATACACATCAGGCAGTACTATTGTCCAGTGTCAGAGGAGGAAATTACTGCTATATATCAGGGAATGTTATTTCACACTCTGATCAGGCAAACTACCACTAACTAGTGAAAAGTTTTAGATAAATTTAGCAGTCATCTTTGTGATCAAGATAAGCTTAAGATACTAATTAGCCAAACTGAATTAAGTCTTGCATGCTAAAAAGTAACTTCAAATCAGCGGTGTCTTGGCTCAGGGACCTTCTGAAACCACCATAAACTAGTTTAGAATAATTTGCATATATAATATATATTTGTTGTAAAGGCTCTCAAAGCAATTTGGGTCTCTCCTGTTGAAGACAGTGGGAATTGCTACTGAGTACAATGACTGAGCTTTGCAATATTATTCAGAAGTCCCTGTGACTGTGGACTTGAATGAAATTTGCCCCTTTACCTCTACTGGAAGAGAGCAGAAGTAAGAGAACACTGCTGATGTGGTACAGAATCTTAGGTGCACAATGAGGGATACGTTCCAAATATCTTCCTACATCTGATTTCAGAAATTTACTTGCAAGTTGAAATTGCAGCTTGAAAGAGTTAAAAGGAGTTTATACATTTTGTCTTCTGCATTTCAGTTTTTTCTTAACCATGCTACGCCCGCATCTCAGAAAAGGTTTGACAGAGGTCATAAGTGTGTTCTTATTTCCAATCCATTCCAATCCATTACTGTAAAAGAAAACTGACCTTTTTTTTTTTTTGTTGTTACAAGGCATCTCCTTTTGCCGTCTATTATTCTTCTGATCATTTATATGCCATCCACAGAACCAATGCACTCTCAAGTCTTCCAGGGAGGTTCTGAGGATTTTAGCACAAATTTTTCAGTTATGGTCTCATGTATAGATTACGTAAAACCAGACTACCATCTTTCAACAGCTATACACGCTGCAGTGACCATTTTGATAGTGTATCCCTCTTGTAAGCAGCAATGTGTACCTTGATCAACTATTTGCATTTGTGCATTTCAGATCTAACCTGATTTTTTTTTTGTTACCAGTTCTAATTTACTCACAGATATTGAACTTTAAAAAAAAAAAAAAGTGGTCAAATTAATTTCAGACACTCAAAACAGTAAAATGCATCCCTCAATATTGTGCAAATATAATGCAGCTTATGCCAGATGCATAAATTGTGTAGTAACGGTCCTAGAGAAATATAATTACACTTGCTGGAATAGCATTTCCAGCAGCTGAATGGCGTTCTAATGAACTTTCTCTGGAGGACTTCACAATCATAATTTTGCAACAGGTGAACACTTTGAAACACTTTTGTATGTAAGTGCCTTCCAATCCCAGATAGTCATCACTTCTCAGCCACATACAAGCCACAAGACCTGCCTGTCCTCTGGCATTATTCATGGGATCCACTGCATATGGTAGGGCAATGTGAAGGGGTTCTTAAGAAGGTTGCAGCTATGCTTATAAGAATGTATAGACTGCCTGCTCCCCCACATCCTTTCCCTTCCTGCTGGACTGGGTACATCTGGGGATCCAGTTCCAGTTTCCTCTGGCTTCCTTTCCAACTCTTCATTGACAAGATTCCACAGGTACTAACAGGTTATGGTTTGATTCTAATATTGCCATCAGTGCAGCAGATTATATTTAAATAAATACTGGTGCATCTTCTGACTGGTGGCCAGTGATAGAACTGAAGTGGAAAGTAAGAAAAGTTCCCTTCATCCTGCTCAACACCACAACTTGCATTCATTATGAACCATTTTATTTCTGCAGATGAAAACTAAGCTTAGGCTGTGCTGCTTACTAGGCACTGCGAGAGATTTCCAGACTCTGTTTTGGCAAAGTGAGACCTACTATAACAAGTCCCTGGAGCTACTGCAGTGGGCAGGGGGGTTACCCATGGGTGGGATGTTAGTACAAGGACTAGGAACCACCTAAGCCTTCAAAGCAGCACTTAAGCAGGAATTAAAGGGTGACTAAGTTGTGCTGACCCCTGGCACACAGCGGATTTCACTCAGCACAAGTGTTCATTACACTGCTGGAAGAGCACAATGCCGTTAAACTTGTTGAACAAAGATACTGCTCCTAACTCACAGTTCCTGCATAGCAGCCAGTGCAACCGCACGTTAGAACAGTCAGCAATAACATCTGCTTGGACCCTTGCATACTTAGCTTATTTCCAGTTCTTGGCTTTTTTGATATATCTTTAAAAAAATTCAGCTAGAAGATGGTCTTTAAAACCTCTATTATTTTCAACTCTAATATACTATAAATTATTAAAACAATATTTAAAACTATTTATCCTTAAATTTCACCA
Source organism: Antrostomus carolinensis (assembly GCF_000700745.2). NCBI lineage: Eukaryota > Metazoa > Chordata > Aves > Caprimulgiformes > Caprimulgidae > Antrostomus > Antrostomus carolinensis. Next base: position 43,323 of record NW_010300271.1, on the reverse strand, counting down.
AAATAAGAGATGCAGTTCTGCTCTCCCTGATACCAGTTGGAGTCAGAAATATTTAATAGTCTCCAGAGGAGTAATTCCTAAATTAATCAGAACTGCAGAGTAGAGTTAATCTCAAAGAAACTAAATCAGAACAGAGAAATATGAAAAAATTTCCCCCACCAGCTTTTTTTTTTTTTTCTTTTCCCTTTCTCCTTGTAAGCCTCATTAACTGACAGGATTCCTGAGTCTGAACAGTACTTCACTAGGAAAATGAAATTAAAATCAGTGCTGGATACACAGGGAACAAAATAAAAGTTTTGTAAGCACAGTAAACTGCAGAGTCAGAATTATGTGACAGAACGTGAATGTATTTAGCTCCTTGTTGTAATGCCAGAAATATTCAGACATCAAAAATAAATAGTTAACATGAAGTTCCAATTCTGATTTTTGTGTTTCTACACCAGTTGATCCACAGAGATGATAAAATACATTGTCATTGTGGGGGTGAGTGTCCTTTGAGGGTGCAGTATCACTGTAGTTGAGAATACAATATGAGTTGACGATAATGGAAAATAGTTTTTTGTTAATTATGAAAATAAAACCTTAAATTATGGTTAGTGTGGTTGAAGGAAAACCAGTAACATAGCTCACTTTAGATGAGAATACCAAATAGCCACAAAGTATTTACCACAGGAGGCCAAACTAGCAAGTGCCAAAGTGCTTTCTCAAGTCCTTCAGTGCAACAGAGCAAAGAGGAACCTCCCAGGGTGGGGGATATCCCAGCTCTGCTGCAGTCTGAGGGACAGGGGAAATAAAAGTGGGCAGAGCCCAGCCTGCTCAGAGGAAAAGCTTTATCCCTTAGGTGTCAGAGGTGGGAGAGAGGAAGGGTGTTCCGTGGCCTTTAGCTGCCATCAAAGGAGATCATACAGCAAAACTTTGGCAAGTGGGCTTTGGGAAAAGCCTTCCCATGCTGCAGGCCAAGCCTCCCAACTCTCTCGCATGGTCTTTGTACGAATGAGGAGAGTATGACAAGCTCCAGCTGCATGATATAGGATAACTTTTCATAATAGAAGAAAATTATAACTGTGCGTATGTAAGTAATTCTTCAAAATTAATAGAACTAACAGTGTGTGTATAGTTACTCATATGATTAAATTTTCAAGGCATTCAGAACAATCAGTTTCATGGTGCCTAAAAAAACCCATTAGATTCTCTAAAACTGTTATTTTGAATACTTTAGAAATCAACAAAATGTTCCTTTTTATAACAAAGAAACATTTGTTTAATATGTTGAAGCAAATGGATTTTCTCTGTCAGTGATTAGACTCTTTCTTCAGTTCTTTCTGGTTAACAGAAATTTTGATTGTCAATCAAATCTGAAATCTCTGTACTTACTATTCAGACAGTCATCTAGAATTTCTTCCCCTAGTCACGTTCTTGCCATAAAATAAATTAATGACACACTCAATCATTCATTTAGAACACGAAGAAATGTTCCTTAATAACAGTTTTTGTATTAACCAGCTAAATTTGAAATACAATTTAACATCTAATTAGAACAGTCATATATACTTATAGAGTAGGTGCTAAAATAATTTTTCATAACCTCATCCTCAAGCTGAAACAGATGCCAATAACTTGAGTAGTTACATACAGCATTGCAGTCACATTCCTGGTGAGAAAAAGAACAAGACAAAACTCTTGAAGCTGTACCTAATTTTAAAAAGGAATCTCCTTTATTTCCTCAGATATCTGCTGATATCCAGAGCTTCCTCTCTAGACACCTGTTGCACTCCTGATGTCTCACAGACAAGAAGAAAAGTTTCTGTGTGGTATCTTAGAGGCAGTAGAGCAAATTCTTTGATGGGGAGACATGGTTCTGATTTTTATTTAATAGTCTATAAAATCTGCCTAGCATAGCATAGTATGGCCACCAAACGACCCAAAACAGTTTCAAAGGCATTTCTGTTCAACAACTACAACAATTCAATAGATTTTATTTAATACTTCTCTGAAGTGCAACACCAGACTATTAATAGGCAGGGAAACTATGAGCTGAGCATCCTGACCCTGACCAAGTGGACGTGCAACACCTCAAGATGAGCCCCTCTGTTACTTGTAGTTGCATAATGTTTTTTTTTCTTTCCTATTCTAGGAAATCTTATTTTTCTAAACTTATTTCCTATTTCTTAATAGTTAATGCTGTTTTATCTATGTACTTCTGTAAGAATATGCCTTGAATGACTTCCTACCACTTGACTTCATAAAGGGTTTCAATATGAAGATAATTTCTGAGTTGTTCAACACTGATTTTTAAAATCAGTTGTGTATAAGGAAGGCAGACAATAGCTCCATATTTACATTGCACTGTCTGTTAGCATTAACAAAAAGTCAGTTTGGTTTTACTTAACCTACCCACACGATCACTGGTACTCAGTGACAGGAGCTGCACCATGGGAACAGTTTTTGCACCAGCTTAATTTTCTTTCTGTGTGGAATGGCTTGTGTTGTTCGTTTACATGAGAATTAATGCTCAGTACACGAATAACTTTTAACAACTTAAAAAAACCTGCTGAAATAACCACAGTTCTGCTGATTTGGCAGCTAATGCATGGTCTGAGGTATTTTTTGTTTTGTTTTTCCTTCATTTAAAGAGCTAGTGCTAAAGCTGTTAAACTTTAGGTCACCTAAACATCACTGGCAATTCATGTACTCTCTGGGAGTATTTGTCCTCTGGCACAAAATGTTACAGTTCAGCATTGCTAAGCAGCTAACACCTACCAAAGCAATATCTGACAAAGATTTTCTCCTTATTAAAAAGAGAGAAATAGAGTAATATTGTAAATATCATTGTACAATGATTATTCATAAACTTTTTTTCCACCCTCTAGACCAGACATTAGTATTTCTAGGCTGATTAGACTATATTTGCAAATCCCACACATTTCAAGTTTTTCTTAGTTACTGTACAAATTGTTTTGAGAAGCTCGAGTTCAGCTTGTGCTAGAACTAACACTGATTCTGACTAACCATTACTTTCTTGACTATGAGGCAGTTTGTGGCAGGCTGTAATTCTGCCTGCATTCGGTAAAGATTTTCTCATGACTTTTAAACAGATAGGTGTGACATCAATTGATCTTTGCCTATAGGAGAACTAGAGAAAAAATAATGAAAGAGGTTCACAGTCAATCAAACCTACTCTAATGAGAGCTATTTTGAAGGTACAAAGCCCTTTTCTAACAGAAAAACAACCTGCTCCCTCTTCTTAAAATAGGAATGCCATTTTACACACCAAAGGTTCTCTACCACCTACATGCTGTGTCTGCAGTTGTGTTTTGCCAATGACAATGCAATGCTGAAATAAGCTGCAATGCAACAGCTTGAAACTCTGGATTCACAACTTGCAGGAGCACAGGTAATCGGGTGTTCTAAAATGGCTTGAAATACGATTTGCTACCCATTCAGGCAATACAATAAAACTCAAGAAAAGTCAAATAGAGTATAAATTTAAATAAAATAATGAAATAAACTTCATTGATGAAATTTGCTTCATTTCATCTTGCCTTTCTTCTCTTCTCAACACCCATTTTGGGATATTTCCAGCATCCTCATGAACTACAAGAGTTATGGATGAGTGTCTTATATCACATGAAAGGCAAAAACTGAATTTAACCTCTGAGTCACTCCACCATATCTATGGATTCTTTTCCTTTGGTAATAATGCAAGTTTGTCCTCCTTCTAAGAGGGATTTTTCCACCATCTGAAGGTCACATGCATATGAGAACAGTGCACCAGACCAGGTAAGCTGAAATAGAACTTGAGCCAATGCATATAAATTATAACATGTATGTCATGTTATAGGGAAACAGTTTTGTTATCTTCATACTCTGAGAATAGTTTCTTCCTCTTTCAATTACAGAGGAACAATCAGTTTCTTAATAGGTAAAAACACTTTGAAGTTAAACCTCAAGATAAACCGTACAGGAGATTTAGTGCAGTGAGTTTGATTGAATATATGCCTTAGTCTCTCAGCAGAAGTAAAAACAGAAAAATGTAACATGAAAGGAGACCAAAGGCTGCGCCTAGACCATGCCTGCCACACTTTTAGAGCCAGCAGATTTACTCCATTATTCCACATATTTGTGTAACTTTCCTAGAAGGATTGTTATTACCATTGCTTCTTCTGATCGTTTATTTCAAATGTTGACTATCATTCTCTGTGTATGTGAAATGATACTTTGTTAAAAATATTTATCCCTGGTGCATCCTGCCGTGAACTCGTACTCTGTGACACTAGGACTACAATATTTTCATATGTTAAATTGATCACAGTAAAGCATCAAGCTGCACAGAGGATCTTTGGAAGAGCAGTTCCATAAGGGCTAATAATTTGCTTCCAAGTCTTCAAGAATAAGATGTTATATCTACATTCACCTATTAAATAAACAGCTTGAGTTTACAGAATCTTCCTCATCTTCACTGATTCAAGCTGGCAGATGGTATGATGGGAGAAGAGCCAGACACAGGGTTTAGGAACAGTATTTAGGTAGCATGTCTCATAAGGTGCAGGGTGAGGTAGCCAAGACCAATAACTGTCTGGCTTTGTAGGCTATACATAAGCTTATGAAACTAGTAACTAGACAGGTCACTGTGGCTTTGCTTGAAATTCTGCCTTAGAGTGATATGAAAAGTGATGCTGAGACCATGCAGTCTGAGGTTCCTGAGGATGTATTTTTCTCAAGAAAGCTGCAGTGGCTTTATTTACTCAGAAATTTATGCAGAAAGATGAGAGTCAAGAAGAATGCCAAGTTGCTACCCTCTAAACACTGTTATAAAGAAAAACTCCTCTGATCTGTTTTTAGGTGAAATGGAATTCTTGAAAGGAAATCTGTAAAGTCAGCTTTGATCACAAAATAGCCCCCTTCTTACCCCAGTACTTTATGAACACAGCTAGTACACATTGACTCTGCCAATGAAAACCTGATGACAGCCATGAAACCAGCATATAACCATAGATAACAAGGGTGCTGTCAGTAAAGTACCTTTGGAAACCATCCCAAAATCATGCCTGTGAGAGATGGGCACTGCAATGTTAATGTGACACTGAGAGGTCAAAATAGGTCCCTTGACTCTCTGAGCAAGTTGGTGTCTTACTGCCCTCCGTACAGAGCAAAGCAGGACCACTCTGAGCCGGAATGGATCTAGCTCACAACCTGAGCATTTCTGAAATTGCAAATGGTCATGACTCCTAGCAAAGTTTGGACCTATGCTTCATTATCAAGATCCAAGCTGAGATCCAGGAGCATCTGCAACAGAAAATGTTTATTTATCTTCACAGCAGGATAAAAAAGCACCTAGCTGCATAATTACCATGATTATATTAATGCAAGTACTATTCACAGATGTCTTATTAGGTATTGGTCTGATTGAATGTTTCAGTGTCGTAAGTTGGAATGTAATTATCTGTTTGAATTCCACAATTCTTTGCATTTGTTCACATATTGATAAACATATTTTAATGGGAACTAGAGTTACCAATTTCTTGTATCCTGCATACTCCCATAAACAGGTCCACTAGCTTCATGTAAAATCAACAGTAATCAAACATGTAAATGACAAAAGGATCAAGCTTTTGTTTTCAGTCTTTTCAAAATAAAAACAAAGTGTCAACGGTAAGTATTCAAGTCTCATGTTTAGTTTCCTGTAAAACAACAAATCCTGTCATTCCTCTGCAAAATTCTTAGAGCATAATAGTACATGTATAGCTGGCTAATACCTAGACTTTGAACATGTACATTAGTGGGACTAATTAGGCAAGTTTATGAAAGAATTCTTTGTTTTGTACATTGGATAATATGATTCTGAGCTGTATTTACTCTTGTTACCACTGTGTTGGATGAGTGACATACTTCTTGCAGCTGTAAAAGGTTTTCTTTATACCAGTTTCGCAATGAATTTATGATGAATGCTGAAATCTGTTATTACTTTTGTATTTAGGATAGGCTGAATAATAAACTTATTGATTTCATTTAATGGAAGCTTTTTCCTACCTGTGATTTTTATTCAAAATACTGTATTTTCAACCTGAAAGGATATCCTAGCGTGTCAGAGAGGTGTATCTGAAGATACTGTTATCACAGTATGTCATACAGTTCTCCGGTACAGCTTGCTAAAGATGATGGCTAAGATTAAACACACAGCCCACTTGGCAAAGGGCAGATGGCAAACAATTGCATTTGACCTTTGTCAAAGAATGCCCATTCACAACTGCCTCTCATCAAGTCCTCCTACATCTTTCCTGAGGGACCAAAAAGAGCATCAGCATGTTCTGTGCGACACTGACCGTGAACTGACGCCCTGCGTACTAACACAGCCTGCTCACTCACTGTCAATCCGAGTCCTGACAGCTACACTTCACTGACAAAATTTGTAATAATAACCACATGCCACACTTCCAACTTTTACCCAAACTCTTTGCTCCACAGCCTTTTTAACACGATTTGTAGTAGCAGCACACAAGTACTATCAAAGAACAGATCAGAAAAACGGCACTTAATTGCAAAAGATTTCTAACAGTACTTTCCATTTGACTCCAAGTTGCACTCAGACCTGAACATTCAGTCAACTGGACTTGGGGTTAACTCTGTGATTTTGTGATTGGGGTGGGGATTTTTAGGTGTGTTTTTATTTTATTTCCAGCACCCAGTGTGTACCTTTAAACCTCAGCACGCAGTTTATGGTTGTTTGCTCTGTTGAACATACAACAAACTGAAAAGTCAAGTAACTGAAACAGCCCTTTAATATTTATCTTTATCAATTATTTTTTCTTTATCAGTTATTTTTACTTGTCATGAGTAAATGCACTGTAAGCACTGCTAGCTCATGAGGATGCAAACATCAGTGTCTCGTATAACAGCACCTGAATACTACGAGTGTATTAAGAGCACCCATGGCCATATTGTCATTTACAGCCATGCCATTTTGCTTGGTTATGGAGAAGTGGCCATTGGCCATAAATGTAATTATTTCCTCTTTTTAAGCACTTTTAAAAAAGCTGAGTGAGCCTGGCTGGAATGTAAATACTGTTTTGTTGGGTTTTTTTTTTCCAGTGTATCACTGGAGAAATATAATTTTGAAATGTATTAGGACCAGAGCTGGAATGCAGTAGTCACAATCACACACATTACACAAGAGACAAAGGCAATTTGTGATTCGTTTTCTCCAAGCCAGTACATAAACCAGTGGTGTCCTGAGTCCTAGGGAGATTTTGAAATAAACTGTTTGAAATAAACCTTTTATGTGAAATGAACAATCCAAGAGCATCACATGCAATATTTAAACTGACAGGACAGAGGAAAGCTCTGTGTCATTTAATTAGGAAAATGAAGTTGGAAGATCAGATAGTTCATGCCCACAGGTACCTTCCCAGGGCTGCTCCATGGAAAATCCATAGCCAGTCTAACCTGTAGATATGATACCGAAGGTAGACATTTGTGTGGATACCTTCAGCAGCCTCAGGACATGGCACACAGCATGTTCCCATGAAGGTTGTTTTTACTGTACTAGATGCCATCAGCTCCCCTTGTCACAGTCCCGCAAGATGAGTTTACTAGATAGTACCTCCCTAAACACCCAGCCCTACCTACTTTAACTAAACTCAGATTACAGGGATATTCCTACTGACTTCATCCATTTAACTGCATAAGGATGCATTCTCAGGACCAAATCCTAAAGGTAAGTTCATAGTAAGGAATATAAGATATGTGATAAAGCAGTACAGGGCCTTTTCCTTCTATTACCACGGACTCCAGCAACCGGAGACTAACAACTGAGTGAGTTGTGTGGAATTAGTACCTTTCTCATCACATCGCCAAAGCCACCGCCAGTCTGATCACAGGCTCCTTAGTCTTTGTCTCTCATAAAGAATGAGCTTCTAGAGCAGCACGTTACCTCCCCCTGAACTCACTTCTTCTTTAGTCTTGTGTTTCCAGAATCTGGCCTCATGGCTTTTCACTGACTCCAGGTAAACCACAGCTTGCCAATCTGGAAATTCTTCCCTTCCCTGCATGTTTTATAGCCCCACTCACCCCACGAGGTAAATAAGGACTGTTCTCAGACAAATGGACACTGCCTGCCCATGGCTATATGGAAAAAAAGAGTATCCTGAAACATGTAAAGTTAGACCTGCAGAAATTATAATATTCTAAAACCTAATGTAGAAATGAATTTTCTGTATAATGTCATACAGAAGCAGAGCAGTCTGCCCAAGAAGGTAGTGAGTATTTTATAGCCTGCTGAATTTCAAAAGCTAGGGTTAATTTTAAGAGTCACCGGGACTCCTCACATGCTAAAGTACTTTGCCGACCTGTGACAAGATGAAAGGAGGTGAAAGTAATGAGCAGCTTGAGGGTGTATATTTGTTTTAGTCAGAGGAGTTTTATCATTGACTTTAATGGTGCCAGGCCTGTATACCCAAAATTAAACAGTGAGTTAGGTATCTGAATACATTATAGACTAATAAGCCAGTTTAAAAGTATAATTGTATGTAAGGAGCATAGGCAGTACCATAGCACCACCAGACTCATTGGTACTTCTCTAGCAGATTATGATGGTTTCCTTTATCATTTTACATCTGTTTCTGCTTCAGTAGAGATCTGTGTGCCTTACACTAGTCTGATAAGCTTAATTTTAGGTGTATTGTTTTCAGCTGTAACAACAGCTGAACTGACAACCAGTAAACTGAAGGCATGTTTTTTCTTTCGTTTTGTTGGGTTTTTTTCCTTCTGTTTTATACATTCCTTTAATTTACTTATTTATACTTATTTTACAGCTTTGTTCAAATTTGTATCTGTGGTGAGTTTACAGCACACTGTGCTTAACTTTGTAAAGCCAGACTGTTCTCTCATATGTAGTAAAGCTTTCCACATTATGCATGTTGTGTTTTATTTCACTGTTTGGAGGACCTTTTATGAAATCAGCAGCTAGACGGAAGGAAATCATTTGCATACTTGGCTCCACACACCTGGAATTCCTTAATTTTAGGGATTAACAAAATGAGTCTAATAAAAAGCATAGGGCCTTGTTAATCAGCTCTGTAAACTCCCTTCATTAGCTGTTACTTGCTGCCAACATGAGTGCACATTTCAGGAAATTTACATTGTGCAGGTCAGTTATTACTATTTTATGAACTGATTTCTAATTTTATGTGACACAGTTTGTGTTTTTAGTGTTCCTAAAAGTTAAATAACTTTTTTCTTTCTTTTTTTTTTTTTTTTAAGTCTTGGATAGTGTGTGCCCTTGTGCAGTCTCATTCATGACACTTTCCATACACTAGGTCTCTAATAACATCAGTTTACTGAAACTGACAATACAATATAGTTTCATTAATATAAACACATGTGTTATATATGCGTTGATGTGGAAAACTTTCCTTCAGACTATAAAATACGGGTTATAAACACCTGAAGTTTTGTCAATTTTTGTTCTTTTTTTTTTTTAAACCAAAGCATTAAAAGATTTCTAAACTTTTTATGAAATCCAGTAATCATAATCACTTTATCTTAGTATAGCCTACTAGAGTGAGTATAGCTCACGTTTTCATTGCAGTTCATGAGTGTAATTCTTGATTACCACTCTTGATTACCACTTATTCATACTTTGAAGACCTGATCTGAGTCTTACTGAAGCATTTAGACACATTTTCCCCACTGATTTCAACTGGCTTCCATCATGTCCTTGATTTCAAGGAATATCTGGGAAACTGGTATTTTCTTTATTAATACAACAATGAGAATCTTAAATATATCAATGCTAGAGTAAAGCAGGTTTAACCAGTGAGAGAAATCTACCCCAACTCTCTGGTGCAAAAAAGTACATCCCAAGACAGAGTACATTGGCTTGAGGATCCAGCGCATCACAGAGAAATGAATTGTGGAGATTAAATAAAAGGAAAATGAGATTTGTGACTAGGACATAATCAACTCCTGATCATCCTCCTACCACCTTACCATTATTTTAGCATATTATTTTATCACATCAAGCACATAAAAAGTAGTTGAAATAGCTTAAAGTTGAACAGAAGTATCTGTAATTGATAAACAGCACTAAAATGTAAAAAGAAAAAAAAATTAAATGCTTAAAGTCTTAGCAATAATAAGATTCTGATGCATATTCAAGAGCAAACCAAGGGACTAAGATTTTCAAGTAAATTATTCAATGTGAATTATTCAATTCACTCTAATATTGTTACCTAACTCACAGAGGTGTCATGACAATTAATATGCACAAAGCAATTCAAAAGATGGAACGTGTGATAAAAATACTAAATATTATTGTTATATTTAAAAATTGTTTTTTCATACTTATGGAAAAAACCATGCAGACAATTTTTCAGAAATTGAGGTTCATGGCAATTTCACACCAGTTTTGAGAACTGTCAGATTCTACTGAGTTCATAGACCTTTTTCTTCTGGAAAAGTAAGCATAACTTGTGGATTTAAAGCAATATGCTAGGTAGATATTGATAACAAGGTTCTCTCAAATGTCGGCTCTGTACTAGATGGCTATATAACAACAGTTTCATAATCTTCTGTTTTCCCCAAAATCCTTTTGTGTTATTTTAAGTGTATTTGATCTCCTTTAGGTACTTGACTTTCTGCTTCCCTTTTTCCCCATTATGAAAAAAATATTTTCTCAAAAAGTATTAGGGAAAAATAATGATTTTTTTTTTTTAATTTTTTTTCAGTGTTTTGATAATTCAGGAAGAGAACAATGACTTCTCCAGCAGTAATGTTAGCTATTCGAGGCTGTATTTCCCTTTGAGGAATAAATTTTAGGATTTTTTTTTAAACAAATGGAACTTTCTTTTTCTGTTTTTCAAGACGATGTAATTTTTTCTTAGAAACTAAAGAGAAGCTTTTGAAACTCTGTATTTAGTACTAAAAAGTAATACCACATAATATTTCTTACAGCTGCAGCTTTGACAAAGGTATTGACTTTCTGCATGTACATATATATTCTCCAAAACAATAAAAATCAGAATAAAATTACTAAGCCCTAGAGAAATCTACATACATACAAACATATACAGAAATCAGAAAATGTTACCATCCGTCTCAGATAAAACGTAGTGAACTTTCAGAAACCAACAAGATACTAACTCTGTGTGAGTAATATTCCTTGGTACTTGAACTAGAGTACACACTACAGAGAAGAAACAGCTCTTAGAAATCCCTGGCAACTGAAGACACACTGTTTCACGCTGACCCCGTGAAACTGCTCCAAAACTAGTATCTTTTTTTTTTTTTTATGTAACTAAATTAATGGATTTAGTATTTTAAGCTACTCAGAGAGATGAATAAAGTGCTTTCTGTTGCCACAAAGCAGACTGAATAGCAACTCTACATCTGGCCTGACCTTAAGAGCATTGTGATTTTTAAAACTATGATAGTATCCATGCAGGGCTGAAATAAGAAGCCTAAACTTGACATCACATGTCCTTGTTTTAAGATGGTGGCCAGTATGAAAAACCAAGAGAATATTACTACTTAGGAAAGTTCTGCTTCATATTCTTTTCTTTGTATATTCTCACTTTTCTCTTCTAGAGAATTGTAGAGATATCCAAACTATCTAGAGGTCAAGAGAGGATGTAAAAAGTGGACAGGTTATTTTCAACTGTTTGTCACCTTAACGGTGACTGGAGAAACGACTACATGAAATGACCAAGGGATAGAAAGCCTCCTTCCACTTCACATGGACTCTGATCACACACTATTCACCCATTTCCATTTTCCCAACTATTTTGTTAGAAAATACAAGGCTTAGAGGTAACTTTGGGATTGCTGGGGCATTTTCAAAAGCGTCTTTAGACACTCCTCTACTTTGCATATCTAATAACCAGCCTTATCACAAAACAACACTTCATAGTTCCCTTCTATGTACGTGCTATCTATCTTGAAGAATCGCAACTTCACCCTTAGCTTCCCTTGGAGACAACTCCAAAGATAAAGGATAAGGAAAAAAAATTAAGAAAGAAAGGAAGGAAGGAAGGAAAACAGTTCCCAAGTTGATAATCACAGCCACTGGGGTATTAGCTGAAGCAGAGCAAGTAGATAGCGCGCCGCTGCTAGTCAGCCTGCTGCTGCAGCTTTGTCTGGTGTCATTGGGTTGCTGTCCAGCTAAAAAAAAAAATGCTGCCTAAAGAAGAGCATATTGCCAATGCTGGCTGCCAACCTTAGAACTAGTGATAATCCAAACAGCACAAAGTGCCCATTATCAGTTCCTTCTCTGAACAGCCCATTAAAAACAGCTGTGCAGATAAAAGAACTGGAGAACTTTGCAGCAGAAATTAAGCAGAGAGAGAATGTGGTGATTGGAGCCAGCCACTGCCATTTAATTTCTGTGAAAGAAGAACTAAAAAAAAGATAAGACTCCAAGTTATGAATGGGAAAGGAAACTTGTATGCCTGCCTAAAGCACTGAAAACCATTGTGCAAGAGGATTTCTGAAGGCAGGAGGTCTTCATTAAAATTTAGGGGCTAATCCTAGAGAATCTTACTGCTGTGAGCTGGCAATGCAGATTCCAACACCTGAATGACAGCATACACATATAGATACTGCCGTCTCTCCACACACATACACATTCCCACAGAGGCACCCACACACAGTATTCCCCAGAGTAAATGTCATTGCTCTGTTGCAGCAGAGCCGCTGGGGAACAAACTAAAATCCTTTCTGCAGCAGGAAAATGATTCATGGAAAGTTACATAAAACTTTGGGTGCTCTGTTTATCAAGTTGCATCTCCAAAGCAACATGAGGAAATATTGGCAGCTACATGCTTTGGAGCTCCTGGATCATTTTATGTCTCAGTCCAGCCATAAACAAACCTGGTTTACTCTGTGTGAGCCTTAGTTTCGCAGACAATAGAGCTCTCCCTCCTCTGTTACTGAAAGTGCATTCAAATAATTTCAAAAGAATTTCCAAGAGCTGCTCCTCCAGCCCACGGCCTCTAGCACAGCCTGTTGGAGAGACACACAGCCACCGCAGACTCGCCTCCCATCAACACGCACAGCCTCTCAGATCTTTTACTCAAAGTCCAAATCATCACTTTTCCCAAAAGATTTTTACCCGGACACTGCAAAGATGAAGGGCAGCTGTTACTGGGGACTGACCTCCTCAATCTACTGCAGTATGGTGGGGGAGAGGGGCTTCTTCGGAAGAAAAATTAATTTTGAAGTCACACTGCTGGTATAAAGAGGCTCTGGTCTCATTTTAAAGACAATAGTCCTTTTGAACTCTGTACCAATTTTTTTCTGTACAAGTATTCATCATTGGTATTATAAATAATAGAAGTGAAAGAATATTTTGTGGTATTGTTTCTTCTAAATTTTAGAAATTAATTTTTCTGTTCCTTTTTTTTTCTGAAGAATAGCCAACCCGTTTTAAGTGAATAAAACATTTTTTGTTCTACCAATAAAATTGAAAAAAATATTTGTTTTGACAGTTCAGACTGCTCCCATTTCAAATATGTGGATTTGCTCACAATTCCTTAGGTGTAGATGAAAAATCTGTTTTACTTCAATACCATATGCAATTATATTAAATAAGTCTATTAAAAGACTGCTGAACCTTGCAAATATTGTTGTAGTACCATTTAACATTATTGGTTAGAAAGTCAGAAATCACTTTCCCAGCTACTCTAGACAACTGCAGAGATTTTTCATGTTAATATTATGTTGGAATTTCCCCAAATTCTTGGAAAGCCTGTTCATTTCTTCATGATGTGGCTGAACAGGAGGAGAGCTGGCATGAGGTACTCACACAAAACCTTACAATTCTTTTTAGCAGAACAGCAAGTTACTGCATTGCTCGCTGTGTTCAAAACTGAATGTAAAGCTCCTCTTTGATTTAGCTTTCCAACAAAAACAAAAAGAAATGAAGAGAATTTAGAAGAAAAAAGAGGAAGAAGTGAATAATAATAAATAATCAAATCCAGCTGTTTCAGAGGGGAGACAGGGAAGAAGGAATCTAGACCACAGTTCTTCCTACTAACATAACTTGGTGTGTAAGTATTTTGAGAGTTAAGACGCCCAGGTGATGTGTGGTAGTTGTAGACATGGAAGCATTTTTTAATTCGTACATCAGACTTCTCCATTTTAACCAGATCTAAAACATGCACCATCAGGAACTATTGCTTTCTCCATTTTTCAAAGAGCTAATAGATACTAATCATTGACCTCAGACTTGTCATACATCACTAGAAGGATGTTCTCCATAAACAACATGCTGGAGGTCATGTCAATGTCCACTTCCACCTCCTTTGATTTCTGCCCATCTGCAGCTTGCAGGCCAAATAAATCTCATTAAACAGCATGTGCACAACTCTCTTAAACATTCCAGAGAACAAAGACAAAAGAAACAGTAATGGCCACAGTTATATAAAGCTGCAGCAGTAGCAAAAAAAGTCTACGGGTAGCTTGAGTTTCATAGCACTGAAAACATAATCTATCACCAAGCAGCGTGCACACCCCATGTGACTACAGCTGGGGCACAATCACAGGCCATTTCCAAGTTGATTTGTGGCTCAGTACTGCACAAGGGTCTCTTCCATCTACCTTTCCCTTTGCATGCCCCCTTTCCTGCTCTCAGCTGCAGGCTCCTGCCTCTCCTCTGGTGCTGGTCTGTCTTAGTGCCCTTCTGAACAGATTCTACTGATAAACTTTCTAAATTAAACTGTATGGAAAAAAAAAATAGAATAGTTTTACACCCAGACAGGTGAGCCAGCTTGGCAAAGCTAGCAGAGCGAGTAAAAGGAATGCAGGGAACTAACATCGGGAAAAGGAAAACAGACAGATGGGTGCGGAAGTTGGACCACCCTCTTTGGCAGCAAGCACCTCTCCTGTCTATAGGTGTAGCTATCATTCTTCTACAGCCTGGTCATATAGTTAATTCTTACGCCTGAAAAAGATAGAGAAGGAACAGATACACACTTTTGAAGAGACTGAGAGATTCCCACAGGATCTACCAATATCCACAGCATTCTCAAAATCTACAGTTGTTACATTGATGAGCCTTGGCTTCTAGTAAGTTCAAGATTCAAATCAGCAGGGGAAAGAGGCAGTACACCAACCTGCCCTGGCTCATCAGGGATGCGCTTTATCAAAGGGAGGTAAAGAAATAGAGCCCCAGTAGCTCTGGTTTGCAATTTTAAAATTGCAGAACTGATTGGTCTTAAAATTGTAAAGCTATATTGGTTAGTTGCTTCAATTCCTAGAATTCAGCATTATTCAACTACCAAAGTTTGTATCTCTTTAAAACTGATCTGCTTTGTTTTGTCTTGATTTAATGGCAATGGAAAGTTGCCACATACAATGGTATTCCAGTGATTAATTAACATTCATACTGAAAACAAGCATCCAATTTTTCCTCTGATTTTAACTTCAACTAGCTTCAACTTCTAACTATTTCTTCTTGTTACTCCTTCTTCTTAATAAAGAAGCCTTTCTGAATATTAAATCTTCTCCCTAGGAAGATAATTATACAGCCTGATCAAGTCACCAGTTAACCTTTTCTTCAATGAGCAGAATAGACTTTGTTTCTCAGGTAACTCTGGTTTTCCAGATCTTGAATCATTCTTTTGGTTCTTCTCGCAACCTTCTCCAATTTTACTATATTCTTCCCAGAAAGTTTTGAAGCATTTTTTTTGTCATCTTTGAAGCAGTGAATTTCAGCCGATGCTCAGCTGCTTCAGTCATTCCTTTCTTCCTTCAGCTTGTATAAAATTACAGCTACTCCACCCTTAGACAGCTTTTTAGAAAAGTTTCAAAGTCCTCCTTTACATGAATTCCAGTAGCTCTTCACTTCCATTAGTTTTTAAAAATCTTGGAGTTCAGCTATCCCATCACAACACTTAAGAGATTTAAACTGAAAGCTATCAGTCTGCTTTAGTGCACTTTGACGAATTTCTCAGAACCTAAAGACTGTTTCCAAAATTAACCTGCCCAGTTAGTGGCAGGAGTTCCTGTTCATGCTGCTGCATTATGAACCTTCCTCCTTTGGAATCACAGCTGGACAAACTTTGCTCACAAGTTTTAATTCTGTCAGTGCTATGAAAGACTAAGGCTGTTTCACTTCAGATGTAAAATTGATTGAAAACTTTTTTTTTAATTATTTCTTTTGCCTCACTTTTGATGACTTATGGAGATACTATCTAATAAAATGGAATTTAATTAATTGTTAACAACTCTCTTAACTACACTGTGCTAGTGCTGTAGGGAATCCACACTGAATGCAAGAATTATATTCAGAAGAGATTCCATCTGGCAACAGTTGTATCTGTCAATGCTCGTTGTAAAGGACTGGGAATAGTAACATTTATATACCAAATTATTTAATATCCAGTAGTATGTTAATTTCCAAGCAAAAAAAAAAAAAAAAAAAAAAAAAAAAGAAAAAAGATGCAGAACACTATGAAACAGAAAGAAAAGGGAAAGATACTTGTGGGTCAAAAAAAAAAAAACAACCCCAAACAAACAAACAACTTGTTTATTTTCAATGGAAGAATAAAATTGATTTTGCTTGTAAAGCTACAACCATATGCCAGGCCTCCAGGGCACATCGCAAGTACAGGCTAACGTCTTCTGGTTTTGCTCTACTCCAACTGTATTCTGAAATATGCAGTCAAGACCTTCCTCCCATTGTTCTCCTTCTATTGTATATAACTTCCACTTCTCAGTTTTGCATGAGCAAAAGAATTGTTTAAAACATATATACCATCAGTTCTGGATAGTCCTTTTCAACCATCCTCTGTTCTTGCCATCACAGTTTAAGAGCACTGTAAGGTGCTCTGTATGAGCTATATGATCCATTTATAGCTAATTGATTTATTCCTGTCCTTGTGAACAGCTGTCACGATGGGATATGTTAACTCAGCTTACACTGCTTAGATTTAAACAAACCAAGCCAGTGTAGTTACTGCTATGGTAACCTCCAGAGCCCCAAGAACATACACAAACTGAAAGCCTGAAGTTCAAGGCTCAACCACCAAGTAGTTGTAGCTGCTTAGATCAGCAGCAAAAGTAGCAGTCTGGTCAAAATTTCAACTTTCAACCAACTGTGTACACCGAACTTTGACAAAGGAAGTACAACAAAAACTTAGAAAACATGGCAAGAAGCATTCTTTACTTTTTTCCTACTGTCTTGCACACAGAGCCAGCTGTCAGCGAGGGGCCGAGGCAAAACCACCCTGAACGCGCCGAAGCCCAGGATCTGTCAGATCACGTCAACGCTGCCCGCACTTTGGCTGAGGTAAGCAGCTGCGCTCTGCCTTGGGCAGAGCTTTGTGGTGGCATTTACATTTCAGTCCCTCCTAGTTCGGGGAGCACCAACAGGTTCCCAGTGCTCTAGGTCAATATTACACAAATGGGGCATTCGTAAAAATACTCTTCAAAGCTAACTCTGGGAGTATCTGAGCTGACAACCTCTTACCACATCGGTCTCAGTGAGGACAGAAAATGGTGCCAAATAAACACTCGATGTAGACTTTGTCGCGTTGTTAATGTTCTGCCATTAATCCTGATGTTTGGTTCGACCATCAAACTTCTGTTTGGTGATGGTTGCCTTTGAAGGTTGCGCTTAGTCTTTGAAAATGCTAATTGTCAAGCCAACATTTACAGAGGAAGTTGTAAAATGAGAGGTTATTATCTACTGCCCTTGCTCTGATGATAGAAAAAGGCCACAAAGAATAGTTTTCTATTAAAAGCACCATACATCTTTGTGGATGGTGGCAAGAACAAACAGATTAAAGTGCTAGTCAGAAAAAGAGCATGGGATGAACAAGCACAACATAGGCTCCACAGGCTGCACTTCATCTAGCTGGGAAGGCATTAACTCTTGAATTCAAATGATGAAGAATCAGCATCTAAAAACACCACTTTAAATTGTCTAGTGGTTAATTAATCTTAATGTTATGCTGGTGTATTATTTTTGATTCAATTTTAACTCTCAGACTTCTTCATGCCTATCACTTGGCTAAAGGATTTTTTTTATCTTCTGTTTCGCTTTCTCTCCTGTGGTTAAATTGTCCATTTTTAGCACACACTTAAGGGATTCAAATACACTGAATTCCTTAAGTCTCACTATGGTTTTATTTTCAAGATACTGAATTAATTTTTGTGTTTTTTTCTGAGTTTTGTTCTTTTTTCAATAAGAAAAAAAAAGCTTTGTTAATACTTTATATATTGGTATTTCTTTCTTATACACCAAGAACAGGTTTCATTTTCATGCTCTTCTGGATATTTATATCAATTCTTTTCCAAGACCCTTTAAATAGCGCAGGAAGCATCTAATTTCATTACATGATTTCTTCAATTAGGAAGATGTAACTGTGACACTGAATCTTGCAGAGCTGTGCTGCACAGAGATCAAGCAGCAGTTGTCACAGCAGCTATGGCCAAGACAGCTCTGACTCTTGTGTACAGCTCAGCTTGTACAAAGTTCCAGTTCGCAGTTACTGCAAATAATTTCCTTATCTTTTATTGTCATTAAGACATACCATGTATTTGATATATGATATGGCTAGCTGTGATCAGCTGCAGCAAATGCAGAAACCCTGAACTGAGCACATAAAGGGGAGTCAACCTGTGCCAAGAACAAATGTAGGTAAGCAGATCCCAAAGTCTGTGTGATAAAACCAAGCCCTACTTCAGCAAGCAGAATCTGCAGGTACGTGGTTAGGAGGATGGACTGCTGTGATCTAACACACACCTCAGTACATGATATTGTGATTGTAGGTGTGGTTATAATGGCTATCCAGGAACAGGGCAACAGAGCATATGAAAATGGAGCAAAGAAAGAAAAGTCAAAATTTAGAAGGGTCAAGTGCAAAGTAAAAAGCACAAGTGTTGAGGACAGAGAGATAATGGCAGAAGGAAAACCAGGAAGATTTTAGTGGGAATTTAGCAGAGGAAGAGGCAGTCAATTTTCTCTAAACTCGCACTCCAGCTAAGGCAATTGATCCTGAAGCCTGCACGCAGGCACGCTCTTGTGAAGCAGCCAGTTCTTTGTGAGAAACTGGAGAGCTTTGCTGTCAAGACTTAAAGTGTGATTTCTTCTTTTGTCTTTTCATATCAAAAGCAGAATTTTGATCACAGTCATACTGATTCATTGGGTATGCAGAAGACAGAGGTAAGGCCTAGTGTCACTAACTTTTATTTACATAAGGCGATAATTCAAAAAAGTCACAGGTTTTCAGTACATTTTCTCCTTACCACAGCTTTCCCCTCTCTGGAATGTTTTTAGTGCTTCAGTCGAGCTGTAATTGCGGTGAGATTAGGTGTGCTATGTCCACTCCTGGTTTTCCATGTCCCTACAGCATGGGTCCCATTTGTTTAGCTGTGTTTTGATCTCCTAATTCACACCTCGGTGGGCAATGTCCCCACCACTGAAAAATTCCTACCCTCTTCTCTCTGGCTCCTAGGAGGTGCCAAAGCAAACAGTTAGCGATCACACCACAAACTTCTGTTAATGTTCCAGGAAAAGAGATCCAGCAGTTCCTGCAGGCTATTAGGAAGGTGGTGGTGCAAACGTGAGGATGCTAAAAGGATTAGCAGGATGTGTATGTACCACCTTTCTGGAGGCAAGGAGCTAACAGAAGTTGAAAAAAGGACTACAGAGTGAAAACTAGTGGACTCATGGATTTTAAAGGAATTTTACATTGATACTAATCACATATCAGAAGTATTATTATAACTCTTTGTATTTTATTCTTAACTGTGGTTTTCATTTACACTAAGGACATATATTAAGGATTAAGGATCTATCCACAAACCAAAAATACAGCAAAGCTCCCATTGAGTTCAGTGGTCTGAGACTAAGCCCCAGAACAAGGGCGTTTTTTGACAACATGCATGAAACTACCTGAATCTTGCTAAGTGTCTGTATTTTGCTTGCTACATTCTCTTTGCATTGCAGGTCCTAATTAGGAGTGTATGATACTAAATATATTCAGGAATCACATTCTCAAAGTGAAGAAATGCTTAATCATTTAAGCACAGGATTTCTTAACAGATTCCTTAATTTCACCTCTTTGAATTTTACACTGAATTTTGTCAGTTTATAAATTTACACTAGAACATGGCAAAAGGGTAAAAGAATAACAGAGAAATAAAAAAAAAATCCCAGACCTTAAAGGCATTTTACCACAGAGACACTGAAAAATAAAGACCATTAGCAAAAAAAGTATAATTAAATTAAAATGCCAGCTTGCCAAAGAAGCTCAGTAAATGGGAAATATATCAAACTGTGATAATATAAATGGGCTATTTCTCAAGGTGTGAAAAAGTCAATGGCATAAACTCTGATAATTTGCTGACTTTTTATGTACAAGGTAGAGTAATAACTTAAAAGTAAATTGCACAATAACAAACAATATATTACCCACAACAGTGGCTCTTCACACTAACATCAGTATTTTAGGTATTATGCAGTGTGCAAATATTAAATACAAACATTTGGGAGGGTTGTGGCTGAGGGAGTGTGGTCTGATGCTTGCAAATAATGCTGGACTTTCATATAATTATATAGTTTTATATTTTGATGTCGGCATTTTCCTAGAAGTCATTTCAGCTCCTTTATTTTGAAAGTGTTTTAATTTCTATTTACACGTTAATGACAGCAAGGGCTTTTTCTGTCCAACCCCAATCTTTTCATAGGACTATAGTCTTTTTAGCATATTCAAAATTACTTTTGGCATGTAAGTTCACTTTGCTAATTCCTCTTTTAGTGTGCAAATAACCTTTGAAAACCTGACTCTAGGTGTTTATGTGTCAGGACAATATCAAAAATTCTCCAGTTGCCAGGTCCCATGTCAAGGCTGCAGGTGGCGGATCCCCGCTGCTCTGCTGCCCTCTACTGCAAAAACATCCCCGGGGTTCCTGCTGCTTTACAAAACGTTGAAAAATTAGATGCTCTTCACCTCTCCGGTGCCCGCTCGTCCCTTTGAAGGATTCTTTAGTGTTTTAAATTAAAGTCAACTTTCCTAATGTCTACATTAAGTCTGATCACCCAAAAGTACTGTCATATGTAAGAACAAGAAGATTATGCAATTCTATTCATAGGAAAATACTTAAATTAAAACAAAATCCACCCTTTTCCTTTGCTGTGACAGAAAAACAAATATGTTGGTGTCATCCTACACTATAAGAGTTTGAAAAAACAAATCTCCCAAGAAATAGATTTCTTTCTTTTAACATATAACTAGAGAAACTTTTCATTGAGAAAAGTTGAAATAAGTATTTTTCTGGCCAATGTACACTCTCCTGGGGATATAAACTGCTTTCCAGGCACAGATGCACCCAGTATAATGTCAGAGGAAAGCAGTGGCAGCCTAGCCAGAGGTGGGCTGAAACACCAAAGCCTGATGCAGAGCTGAGATGTTGCCCCCTGGAGTCCCCACGCCCTTTGGGGCTACTGGGTCAGGGTCACTGTGTTCCCTTTCTGAAATCCACTGGCCACAAAGACAGAGAGGAAGGTAGAAATAAGCCATCGCGAATTATTTTTAAAAAGGAAGTATTGACATCTTAAAAAGATTTTTTTTTTTTTTTCCATAAACCTGCTGTGTATTTTAATGAATTGCATTTTCATTACATAGCATGCAATTAAGCAAGGAGAGTTAAATCTTCTCACAGGTAAACTTGCATTCAAAATGTTAAAAGAATCTAATTTGACCTTTAAAGGGCTAGAATTTAAGCAGTCAAATGCTTGCTTTCTGCAAGCAAGTATGCACTTTATACATATTATCTACCTGATTTTTATCCTGATAGATCATAACAGCTCCTAAAGAGCCATTATAGATTATTGTGTAAATCCTTCTTTGTTCATGGACTATTGACCCAACAGTGCATTATGTCCCTAAAGAAGTCTTGATAGTCCATCACGTTAATCCAGCTGCAAGGTTACTGCATGATGTACAGAAAATCTTTACATAATTTTCAATGAAATTAAATAAGAATTTGCCTGTGCAGATAATTATGCTCCATAGTGAAATAATTCAATATCAGAGATAATGCAGGGTACACAGGCATACAGAATATTAGATCGTATTATGGATTACACATCTGTGTGTTTCTTATTAAAATTAAATTAAAGCTGTGTAATGAGAATAGTTGGAAGCAGATAAAACTATTAGCTGAGCTTCAGAGCTAAAACAACTATAGAGATTTTATTTTTAAACAGATAATTTTAATGAAGAATATGTTCATTTTGGGTATTAGTAAGCAATTGGAGCAGAATTTGGGATATAGAAAACATCTGAAAAAACAGAAATCATATTTGGACTTAACTCTCAGTTTATGCTTAAATACCATACTGTCCTCTATATCGAAACTGTGACATAACTCAAAATGCAAAACTTTTAAAGTGTTTAGTTCTATAGACTACATGCAATGGAGAGACAACTGACACTTTTTATCTTGTCACTCAGGGCAGATGCTCTGTGACGGATGGCTCTCAGGTGGCGAGAGGGCTGCAGAGGTGCGCCAGCAGCTGTGTCTCGGGTTGTCTCAAGCACCAACCAAAATCTCTCCTTTGCATACACTGAGGCAGTATCTTGAGTTTTATGGTATAGTTACTACAAAAATTAAACTCTTTAGTGATTTGCACTTCTCTTATTTTATAAGTGCTTATCTTTCTCACTGAAGCTAACATTTGTAGCTTTAATCCAACTCCAGAATTATCAAAAAATAAAGTAAAATCATTATCACAAGTGAGGTGAAATTATGTTGCTATATCGCCATTTTAATTCATTGCTCCATTACCCATTCCCCAGTCAAAATATGTTCTACACAATAATTTTCAAATATCTGAAAGGATATTTTTTTTTTTGCATAACAGACATCACAGAAATCTTGATTTGCTGTATTCAGATAGCACTTTGCTGCAGACAGTTACATCTGAGGTACAATGAAAAATATGTATTAAAACCTCCAGCAGTTGGAGGGAGAGTTCCTCTCAAAATTAGTGTTTCTAAAAGACTAATAACTTTGCCAAATTATTACATAAAATATAGCTTCTTGGCAGTATGGAACTACATGTCTGAAGGTTTTATAGTAACACTAGACAATAGTTTTATAAAAAGTATCCCCTGGGATACAGTTGCAGTATTTAGCTATTGCTCCAAATGGAAATTGTGAGAGAATTTTTTTCACCCAGTAAGAATATGCCGATTATTACGGTAAAGGAAAAAGACAGAGCTCCTGGCTTCAGAAGAAGACAAGGAAGAAGGGCTGTGACCCCATGTTTCCTCTCTTCATTCATGACAGGACTGTTTCCTCAGGGGACAGCAAGCCCCATATACCTCTCCAAACTTCCTATACCCCCCAGTACACCAGTCCCTCCAGGCAGCGCAACCCAAGAGCCATTAGCAAAGAGGAACCCAAGCACCCAGGGCGTAACAGGGACCCTGAGCACTGGCGCACAAGGAGTTCCTTATAAATTCACTCCTCTTACAAACCAAGAGCCACTTCTACACCTCTCCACCACAGGGACAGCTCTATCTTGTAGAGCGCACGCTACAGTAACTGCAGATGAATCTTCAGGCACTGTTTCACATCCCTCAGACCATTCACTTCACCAGTGTTTTGAGCAGCACCAAAGGCAATGAGCTCTGCTTGCAATACACGAACCCTGCGGGTCAGTAGAAAACATTCCCGTCAGCCTGGCACAGGCAGCATAAGACCTTACGTAAGACACAGGTATAGTCTCCTTTACTGCCTCACAGAAGCAGACCATTAATATTTTACAGATTTCTCATCCTCTCCATTTGTATAATTTATCAATGCCCAACAGGTCCTCTGCCAGCTATACATTAAAACTATTTTCAAAATATTTCATTGTCAGCCCATGGCACCTTCATTATTTATTAAGATAAGGGACATGATGAACAGGAACAGTAGGTAGCTTGTTTGCTCAAATGTACTTTATGAATCCTTTGAATGCACAGATTTGCTAGGAATGTATAACCTGGAGGTATCAAAGAGTCATAGGTATGATTCATGCAAATAATAAAAATATTGTATGCTTGATGTAGAACCAGCATCATCTGTCTGGAAAGTTCTGCTCCTGAACATATACAAGCAGGACCTTTGAACCCTGTGACTTTGTTTCAGGTGTACGCGAATATAAATCAGAGACTTAATTGTATTTAATATAGAGTTTATGTTATGGTTTTTTACAGTATGATGATTGAACAAAGTCCACAAATAAATGAAGAAATTGACACATGAACAAGGCAAATTCCCAGTGGAATTTCTGGTGCTGGTAGAAAGCATCAGAAATTACTTAGTTGATTCTCTCAGCCCTCTCACACCCACAGTACTACCAAAGCCCCATTC
Source organism: Antrostomus carolinensis (assembly GCF_000700745.2). Classification (NCBI taxonomy): domain Eukaryota; kingdom Metazoa; phylum Chordata; class Aves; order Caprimulgiformes; family Caprimulgidae; genus Antrostomus; species Antrostomus carolinensis. The sequence goes on along the minus strand of NW_010300271.1, from coordinate 18,957 downwards.
AGTAGTTGGCTCAGAGAGGGTAACAGAGAAAAGCAGCTTCTAGGACACAAATTTGGATCTGAACACCCAAGTTTGTAGAAACATGCCATACCTCTCTGTTTTTCAAGTGTACTAGGATATTTGTTAGGATAGGAAGTGCAAACTCGGGCAAAGCAGCACCTGCAAGTATAGAAAGATGAGACACACATTTCTGCCTCCTCAGCCCCAGCCCATAACCTCTCTCATCCAGCCCTTGAGTAGCAAACCCAGTACACAGATCTTGCATTGGGAAACATCTTTGGTCTTATACCAGATAGCAATATACTAAAAACAACAACAACATAAAAACAAAACAAACACCAGAAATCACATTCACCTACATTTATGCTTTTTGCACATTCAGTTTGTGGTGTAGATGCAGACAATGAAATGGCCTTATTGCACGTCCTTCGCCTGTTAAAGACAAACTTACGCAGGATCTAAGCTCAGACCGCAGCACCAGGAACTCGGGAACTGTTAAGCAACCCTCTAGCCCACTGAGCTTTATGCCCAGTCCTGAGCAGGTGAGAATTGTTCCAACTCCTGAGTACAGAAGCATTTCCCCAGAATCTGTAGAGAGACTAGTATTTAACTTGGAAGACCCTCAGAGTGAGTTAGGATGTAGACAACCACTCTGCAGTTCCCCAGACAACATGGACAAGCAGTTTGTAACAACCTTTTGGAAAAATCAGCACTGCAATTTCCTACTCATCATTCTCTTCAACAATTTTAACTCATTATTCTCTCATTAAAGCTATCCTGGTTATGGTGAAAATTATTTCCTATCTATGGATGACTTGTGAACTGTCAGCAGACAAACACTTTTTGCATATTTGATTCTTAAACTGCATAATCAATCACATAGTAAAATTTGTTTCCCGGTTGGACTAACTGATATTATAAACTGTTCTACTTCCCCTCTAGATAAACATCGTTTTGTGGGGAAGCAACTTATCTAGAAATCCATATCTGGTAGAAGGAGGAAAGTTGTATTTACAATCAACTCATAAGCAAAACTATATTGATTTTTTTTTTTCCAATCAAAAACATAATAAAATGGGCATTAATGCAGTAGTGGTTTAAGTCACATTACAATTTATTAATGATTCCTGTCATTATTCACCAGCTCTAAGTATCTGTATGCATAGAAAATCACCTCTTTGGGAAGGTAAGGAAAGACTATCACAGATACTTATTTTAATCAAGCCAGCTGGTATTTAATTTTGTATACATTTCAGTTAAAAGAAATTTAATTTTCTCTCACAAAGATAGTTTTAATAGTAGAATGTAATCGTATGTCCATTACATATGACATCCAATTTTATGTTTAATAGAGCTTGTCAAATTGAAAATTGCAGTTTAAGACATAATCCTTCATAGAGCCTGTCACATGTACAAATCTGCCATTTAATTTTTATTAAGTTATCCAATAATTTCTTAACAGACAGTTAAGCTCTAGAAAAGATCTCACCAAGTTATAGTAGAAAAGCTGAGTCTGTGTTGATCAGAGGCTACATTCAGAAGAGCTCACTTCAGCAGGGGAAAAAACACATCTAGAGCATGGAACATGACGATTTTGTGGCCATGTATATTAAATTGTAGAAGTATTTACTCTCAAAGGTGTAAAAACATTATTTGCTCTTAAATCACATTCAACCTTCTAACTTCAATAATTTTAATGTATTTTTTCATGAATCCCAACAATTATTATGGACACAATATTATAAGAAAATATAGTTTACATATTTCAAAATGATCCTCTGTGGAGGTCTTAGCAACTGAAGGCATGATGGAATAGACCAAAACATAGCACGTATAAAAGAGGCTTTGTAAGGAACAGCTAAGGGAGCAGCTTATCTAAAGAAAGTCAAGCAACTACCTCCTACCTATGATTTTCTGATGTTGCTAGAAAAGGATGCAGAAATTAGTTAAGATTTCAGTTCAGTTTTCCTGCAGTGCTCAGCTGGATTTACTTGAGAGCAGGACTCAGTATTTAGATTTGGGGGTCAACAGATTTTGTCAAATATTTTCAGAAAAAGTTCTGCCAAATAAAGATGTTGTAGTGACTCTGTGCACAAGAATTTAGTATGTTATCACCACGTTCTCTTACCATTTTTTCTTGGGTTTGCTATCATTTGCTTCCTTTCTTTTTATTCCTATATGCTTGTTTCTATGAAATCCAGATTTGCATGTTCACAAATTTTCACCCATTAAGACGGGTTAATGAAGACCAGGTTTTTGAACCAGGTTCCTGGCTTACAGACATTGGGATACCACTGAAGTCAACAGAATACAAAGTACATTTATACTGTGCTGTAATAATCTAACCAATGTTCATTTAACACATAAACCTCCCAAAGACTCAATGCCAAAGATTATATATTTACATGAGTTGCACTCAAAGTAAAAACTCAAGAATAAAACAACCCTAACTTTAATTTGTTTTTATTAATTTCTACCTTGTCCTTTTAGGTTGGCTGAAATGTCTGCAACACTGGAGTACAGAGGAGGAGGAGGTGGTGGCTTTTTTTCCTCTAGTGATGAATGGAAGTCTGACTCCAGCAGTGATGTACACTATCTCGGTTGCTGCAGGGGTTAGATCACATTAAAAGAAGAATGTGCAATTGAACTGACAGAAAGCGAATGATTAGCACCGGACATCAGTCATTTGTTTCAAGGCTGTAACGTGGTAGGAAACTCTGGGCACTGGTATTCATCTTCAGGATTTTGCACTGGTCGATAGATCTGTTCTTAGATTATGGAAGTGTTTATGTTGATATAAATTTTTAAATCTATTTTTTTCACCAGCAAGAAATACATTCAGAAACTGAGACAGAAAATTTGAAAATGTCAAAAACCCCATAGCAGTTTTTGGCCCAGTGCCTGACTACAGGTGCAGGATTATCCCTAATTGTCTTGTGGATTGTCCACTA
>NW_010300271.1:0-15969 GCF_000700745.2 Antrostomus carolinensis | reverse complement strand
CCACCACTGGTGTGTAACACTGTCAGAAGCTTCTTGCTGATAATCAACCAAAACTTTACCTTTTTTAACTTCTAGCTATACTCTTGCTTACTGAGCAATTCCTCTCCTGCCTTGGTGTTAAGACTTTTCATATACTTGTAGATGGTTATCATACTCCCACTTTATCACTGCTTAGGCAAGCTCTACACTTTCAGCTTTTTTAATCTTTTATCTTCAAGTCAGTTCCCCTAGTCACCAGATTTTATGACACTACTTAGATACGAAAGGGAAAATCCAATGTGCTAAGTTCTGGTACACCTGCAGGAAGGAGTGACAGGGTATTTGTTTGCATAATTCCCAATTTCTAAGCATGCTCTTATTTAGCTTTTATGAAATCTGGGTAAAATATTCAAACTGTGTTTGCAAGTGACATTTTTTCTCTTTCTGAATTGTTCATAAGCAGATATGTATTTTATTATATGGTTTGGTTTATAATTTGAAATTTTTTCAGTTTACGTTAAAACATGGATGAAGTTTATGAGTGTGAGTTGTTTTCAACTGAAAGTATTGATTATTTTGTATTATATATATATATTATTCACATACTTGGTCCCTTAGTCACAAATCATAGAATTACTTAGTCTTCATTTTCACAAGAACAGGGTGTAAGAGACCTGAAAGAAATTACTAATTAAAGATGTTTAAATCTCTTGACTCTTACTGTAATCTGGGAATTAAAAAAATCCTGGCCATATTTCAGCAGACTGTTTTCTGCAAATTCTTGATTACAGAGCTTCCCTTTGGAAACTTCAAAAACTGTTCAGAAATAAAATTAATAATAAAAAAGAGTAATTGGGATTAATTTTGTTTGAGTCAATGATACCTGGAAATGTTGACAGTAAAACACTGCAGATTATAAAGCACAATATGGATATGTTCTCATGTGGTTACTGGTTACTTTAGGTTTTGAATTAGACTGGCATTAAATGTGTATTGCTTAATAATTTTGAGCAGTATGTGGATGCAAAATCCAAACTGCTGCACACTAAGCAGTGTTTTGTTTAGATGCTTCAATGACAGTGTCACTGCCATTAATATTACAGTAGCTGCCATGAAGAAATGTCCTGAAGTGTGAAGCCTCAACAGGGCTCCAGCCAGCTGCTGGGATCCACAGAGTGCATGTGATGCTCTGGAGGTCTCCAAAGTAATTTTTCACCTGTCCACACAGCACAGTTCTTGAATTTATCAGTCTGACCCCCTCAAGGAAAAATGTGGTTAAGGTTCCTGGCTTGGCCCTGCTAACCAGTGCTCTGCGAAGGCTGCTGGCGTTGAGGCTCTGGCCAGGGTCTGGCAGAGCTCTTCAACAGGTCTCTCCTGTTCCCAGAACAGAGGTTGCCAGGACCTGTCTTAATGGGACACTCACACACAAAAAGCAGGAAAAGTGGTAACAGAGCAACTACATTTAATGAGAGAGGCCAGAGATTTAAAATAATCTTGGAAGTAGCTCTCAGTGAACTCCATTGGAGAAAGAGGAAGAAAAATTTTCATTTTTAAATAAAGTTTAAATGTATCCCTAAACTTCTCATGCATGTTTATTTGAAATAAGCTCTGTACGAATAAATGTTCATCGAAGACAAGAGGGTATACAGAACTAAACCTAAGAAATTCAGAGTGAGTATTTAATACTTTCAAGTTGGAAGGATCATTGGAATAATGTATTTATGATCACATTTATTTCAAAATCTCCTATTTAATACTGAATAGCAGAACATCAGGACAACTTGACCAAATTCTGTTAAAATTATTTCCATCAAGGTTATATTTCATATCTGAATATTGGGGTACTTTAAATTACTTCAGTATCCTTGTAGGTGCTTGTCTACAAGAAGTAGATTGTCTAGTTATTTTTAAATGCATTTTATATAACAAAAACCATTTTTCTTCACCATTCCTCCTTTTTCACTCATTCTCCTGAAAAGCAGTTCAAATGCTCTAACTGCCAAGCTGAAATAAATTAAAACTCTGCTTATTAGTTGCTGAAAAGACAAGGATGCTTTTGAAGAATCCAATGGTTTGGGTAGACACACTAAGGTAGCAGTATTACAGAAATCAACATCACTAATGAAAATTGCTTACAGTCTAAGATAAAAGCAATACAACAAAGTAAAAAGGACTTTCCTTTTATTCACATCAATTAAGGTGTTAATTGATGTGAATAAAAATTATTTGATAGAGTTTCAAAAGGTAACTGGCCACTTTTTCAGAGAAACATTGAGCTGCATTGTTTCTTCTCATCCATTGGTATAAGGGGCTGCTACTGAACCATTACATATGAGTCTTGTTATAAAGAAAATTGTGATAAACATACTGTTCAGTAAATCTAGACAACTGTTACTTTAAACCCAACAAAATGTAGTGGACCAAACTTTAAAATCAATGAGGTAAACGTAACTTTTGTAGCACAGAAGGGTTATGTACAGAAGTAGGTCTCAAAAGCTTGGCTATTGTAATCTAACTTTAATAGGTATATTGAGATTTAAAGTAAAATAGCTTGCACTAGAGCCGAGTTGGTTTGGAGAAATCATTATAAAATCCCATTATCACTGCTACAAGTTGGACTATTTGTCATCACAGAAGAGATGACAAGCTCAGAAATACTACATTTGTTATTATCAGATGATAAATGATATTCCATTAAAGCTGCAATACATCATCTGCAAAGCTGCAAAGAAGATATCAAACCTATCAGTACTTGACTTATAATTTAATTTTCAAAAGCTGTCAACTAAAATTCCAAAGGCTAAGCATTTTCATTTTTAAAGTTCATCTTATTTATTTTCCTCATCTGTTAGTCTAATTTTTTGATATGGCAAAAATAACTGATTATGTGCAAGGTATAATTCTTTTCTCTTGATTAAGTAATACATCAGATGTCACTTATGTATTAAAAATATATGACAAATAATAAAGCAAAAGAGCAATGATGAACATACCTTATTTGGATTTCTTCTTTTACTTTTAAATGCAACAATCAAGGACGGGTCAGTCTAAAAATATTTTTATTATGTTGTATTTAACTGACATGAAGTCTGAGATTGTAAAATTTACACTTTGAATTTTATTTCTGTATTTGTAGACATAGAAAATTAAATATAAATCTATTCAAACTGGTACTTGGCAAATATCTGTTTAGCACCTAAACAATCCTTACATTCTAAATTCCAGAAAAACATTAAAAAATCAATTTGGGCTGGGGAGTGAAGAGGCACTGGGCTCCCACAGGTCAGCAGGCTGAGCACAAGCCACCCAGGGCCCTGGCAGCAATGATGGCCAACAGCGCCCTGGCCTGTGTGAGCAGGAGCCCAGGCAGAAGACTGAGGGAGCTGTGTACAGCGAGCAGGGGCACAGGCTGCACAGTGAGGTTGTGCACTCTCCATCCCTGGGGGTTTTCAACTCCCAACTGGATAGACCTCTGAGGAACCTGGTCTAAGGCCACAGCTGACTCTGCTCAGAGCCAGAGATTGGACTAGAGATTTCTTGAGGTCCCTTCGAACCTGAATTGTTCCATTATCCTATTCCTATAGCACAGAAATGCACAAATAAAAAGCAAGCAGCAAGCCCTGTGTGATCCTTATAACAACCATTGCTCAGAAAAACCCCAACCAAAAAATGTCTCACAAAAAACCTCTTAAAAAAAAAATTTCTAAATTCCATGTTTGTTTCTTTGAACAACAATATTGTAGAGTACACTCTGTATACACAGTTATTTTTAATTTCAAAAAATATGTACAGTCTCAGATTATACAACTGATGCAAGTATTGAAAGTGTTACCCTGTAATTTGATTATTCATTTTAGTGTTATTTTAGAATTACCTTGGTTCTTCATATTCCTTAGAATATTTCTAAAGTCAGGGTGCATCACAAACAATATGAACGTTTTAACTTCTAGTTAGGCACAGTGCATAATGAAAAAGTTTAAGCTATTGCCATACCAATTTTTGCAGTTATGTTACTGCAAAGTGTGACTAAACAAGCTTTGAACATTATTGCATGTTACAATCAATTTTTAAAGTAATTGAATAAACTATTCTGAGTTGATATATTGTCTTAAAGTTTGTGCTTCTTCATTTATTAATTAAACAACAACTTATAATAGCATCAAAGACCTCCAGGTATGGCATTTCCTGGCAATAAATGAAAGGCACCAACTGAATGGTAGGAAGTGATTCAAAGCAACTTGGTAGCTAAAAGACATAAATTTGCTGTTTACTCTTTGATGTCCATGCTCACTATCCAAGACTGCCCTATCAAGAGAAAAACAAATCCATAGCTCTGTCAGCAATTGCTGTTTGGCTTTAAAGCCACTCTAGTTCCTCAGAGCATTTTCCGGGGTTCAGCACAAAGCAGTGTAACAGCCCAAATTGGCCACAGGGCAGTTTCTTTGCAATCAGAGCAGAGCACAGAATCAAGTCTAACAAGCTTATTGTAAATGAGATCCTCTGTGCTATGTATCATAGAAACATATGATTAAGGATAGTAAAAACCTCCTTTGCCAAAAAGCAGAAATGATAGGGGTGTTTGGAAATACTCTTTCATGATTCTGAAGTGAAAATTAAACTGACAATTCTTTTACCCACCCTAATGCAGATAATTCCTGTAACATCACTGCGTGCATGGAGCAACATTTACAGTGTTATAATCAACACCATATATATATATTTTTTTTTAAATCAATAAAATCCACCTTTGGCTAAAATTAGCAAGTGCTAATCTCTAGCACAGTTTTATTCACCCTATCTGGATCTGGCAGTAGTTATTCTGTTATTCATATTCCAACTTATGTGAGTTTCAGGCAGGGAGTTTTAGGTCCCCACACTAGATCCAGTTTAACTTCCTTTTCAATACTGCCACCTACAATGGAAAACAAGATCTACCAAGTTGCTTTGAAAATGTTGCCTTTAGCATTGTGTTACTGTGATCACATTCATCTCTGTCCTTTTTTTCAAATTTGATTTTAAATATTTACAACATCATACATCTTCCCCTCCCGAAATTACTAACGAACTGTTACTGTCTGTGAAACCTTCTGGATGAGTGATGGCCAACTTAAAAGGGAGCATCAATGTTTTATTTGTGAAATATAAGCTGAAAATAGTCTGCAGATTCCTTTTTTATTGATTTTCTTCTTTTTGGAAAGGTACCTTATGTACTTAACCAAAAAAGACTATTGTGTATTATAAAATATTAAAAACCTTGAAGTAAGGAAGTAGATCAACACATAATAGTCACTAATTTGACATAAACTATAGAGAAACTAAAAATTCAACAGACAAGAATAAAGCAACTGCAGTTGGAGGTAATTTATACAGAGTGGGGGAAACATAATTGAAGAAGCTATATGCAGGATAGTTTAATAAAATGAGTTTCAAAAATACTTGTGAACAGTGTTTCCACAGTTGCAGACGGATTCTCAAGAAGACTAAGAAAAACCAAAATAGTTTTCAACACAAAAGAAAATTGCAAATTTAAGTTTGACACCACCTAGCTTTTACATCCTTGATACTGTCATTTCTCATGGTTTTTCATTTTTTTCTGTGAGCACCAACAAAAATCTTGCAACAACTGCTGCCTGACAGAATTTGTAGTAGTGTAGCTACTAATTGTACTTGGAAGAACCATGGAAGTGCTTTCAAACAGTGTGCAGAGCCATAGACTGAGCTGTATACCAGTTCAATCTTTGCAGGAGGACTGTAATAGCTGCCAGAACACAAGCACAAAATCTAGCCTGAATAAGCGACAAACATAGGGATATAAGGAATAGAACAGGGGTAAATTAAAAAAAATTAACTACTGCTCGGAGTACTGCTAGGGTGCAAAATAAGGGAAAGGCATATAAGTCGTAAGCTAAGAGGTATTTGAATGTGAAATAGGCCTTTCACCTTAAAGAGGGGAGCAGAGATTGTATCAGGGAAGATATCTGAAACTAGACTATACAGTAGAGGAATGAATTCACCTGGTTCCTTGGTTCTTTTCAATCCCTAGCCTCAAAAAATATATAAAATCCTTTAAATATAGTTGGACAGTATTAACATAAATCTTTCAGTTATTATCAATATTATGAGAGAATACAGGTCCTCTTTTACTGTTGAATATATCCATATGCAAGAGAAATGCATTGCTATATGCATACACGTAGTCTGCATTTGTGCATATAATGTATAAAATACATATACATATATAAAGCTGTCACATGCATCTTAGAGTCTCATGACCCCTCTGCTTCCCTGCTACACAGCAAGATGCAATGGACCTGATGAGTGACATCTGCAAAAAAGGCACTTTTATTTTATTTTGGCCTGTGAATTATGAGTGCTCAATATTTGAGCTGTTTAAGATTAAGCATAACGTTTCCCCCGTTGGATGAAAACAAATCCTAGAGTTATATTTCTAGCATAAAGAAGGCTGTAAATTTGAATTCTACCTTTCCATAGGCATGTTTTAGTAGTTGCTTAAGGCTCACTGTTTACCCAAATGTTTCTGACAAATTAATTTCCTAGAATATTTATAAGAAGCAGATGTTCAGCAAAGTAATTCTTTTAAAATACTGAACAAATATTCATTTTCCCAAAGCTCAACAGTTCTTTCATGTAAACCTTAAACTGATCAGCAGTATCTTGCCTATATAGTGAGTTAAGGACTAGGCTCATGGCTTTTGTTTTCCTAAGCAGAGGGAAAGAAAAAGTAAGAAAAAACCCCAGCCAAAAAGATGGTAAACTCTCTCTTCTTCAGACAATAACTGTTCCCTTCCCATAGCAATATTATCCTGGAGTGCTGAAGATACAAGATTGCATAGAATCTCTACAAAAATGTTTTATCAGAGCAAAATGAGCGAGGAGGCCAAGATCTGTCTGAAGAAAGCTGTCAAAGGGTCTAACAGTGAAGAGCTATTCTAAATCATCTGCATTTTCCCCTAGTTTCTAATCCACAAATGAGCAACTAATAAAGAATATATTAATCTCCTTCTTTCTTCATCTTTACAGAATACTAGAACTTCTGCTAATCCCAAAGAATCCCACACCTTTGCTGTAGCCACAGCAGTTCTTTACGTGAACCTAAGAGCAGCCAGTGGCTGGCTGGGAGCCCCCATCAGCAGTCGCTCACTGCCTGGGGGCTGCCATGCAGCAGCTCGCACCTCAACTGGCCCAGGCACTCGGACCCCTCTCGTCTCCTGGCCAAAATCTGGAAGGCAGGTCTTCTACTAGGACACACAGAGTTTGGATACTGTTTTGCATTATGGATTATACTACTAGTAGAATACTAGATAAGAATAATAATAATAATGATTTTTTTACAAAAATAATAATAGTTTTGGAATCCATACCTGGATTCCAGTGTGAAGACTTTTTCAATCCCAGTAGTATTTTTAATGTCTTACAAAACCTCAGCATCAATTTTACACAGCAACACTCCATCAGATCCAGAGATACATAAACCTACCCTTTTCAATTCCCATCAGTATCCCGTTGCAACTTCCTTTATGAATAAAACACCTGTTAATAATGAATACTTGTTTCTATTTCTGGCTTCTTTTTCCTTTAAGTGCACTAGCAGTCCTTGTTTGTACTAACATAACACCAAGTCTCTCTTGTGTTAATGCATTTTTAAATTCCTTCTTCAACTTTTCCTTAGAGGGGAAAAAAAAGAAAATCTGCTCTGTCATCTATCCTGACAAAAGAATCTGGGGAATTTGGGAATTTGGTTGTGTGTGTTCAAAAATGTTTCTTTCAGACATTGAAAGTAGACTGGAAGTTGCTTTTCAAAAAGATAATGAAGTCAATATCTCAGCCCACTCCTTCTGCTCTTCCTGTGTAGATTACTGACTCATCCTTTAACATCAACTCTGGTTGCCTGCAGAGCTCTCATTACCTTTGACATCATTTTTGGTCCCAGAACATCTAATTTGCAACTCTAGAGTACACAGATAGAAAAAGAGAGACAGTACTTGTTGCCTTTGAATTATACAGAAACCAAATCCCATTGTTATTACCTTTTCTTGTCACATTGATGAGGAACAAAGAAAGTGATGCTTTGTGTAATGCATCTGTATAACACTGCAAGATTGCAATCCACTACTTCAAATGGCACTTCAAGTTCTTAGTGGAAAAATGGATAGAAACATTTTCTTGAGTGTTTAAAATTACATATCATAATGTTTTCAGATCAGATCCTAGAACATTTTGTTGCAATCAAATGAGAAGATACTCATAGATTAAAAAAAGCAAATAAACAATGATCCCTCCTCCTTCCCCCATTTGCCTATGAAGTGATAAAAGCATCCTGCTGCACCAGGGGAATTTAGATGCTTCCAGATACTGATACCTCCCTAGATTAAATTCAGGATCCTTCTGAGCCAGAAGAATCTCCCAGCAGTTGATTTGCTGCATGAGCCTCTTTGCTGACATGGGTATTAAATGTGTTCAAATCTCTGCAGGTTTGGATATAGCTGAAAACGCTCCTGAGGGATCTCGGCACCCATATGGAGTCAGTGGATGGATTTAGATTATGCAGATAGGGCATTTGAAAAGAAATTCAGAGGATTAATTTCCTTGAGGGCTTTTTATGAAAGTATTGCAACTTCTACTGAAGTAATAGGATGGGATACTGATTAGAAAAAAAGGTTTACACTGTGGCTCCAGATACGGAGTGGCTGATACAGCTTGAGGGGAAATTCCTATGTTTATAAACAGTAGATACACATTGGTACTTACACAAACATCCTTTCTTACACAATTTTTGGTTTTTTTTTTTTCCTTTTCCCTCCCCTACATACACACACAGACAAATGTACCACCAAAGCAGCACCTACATCTGATATGATTTTGAAAGTTTTGTAGCTGTGACTTCAGCTCATTCATTTGTTTCGGGTTGTGCAGAAGAAAGTGATAAGGTGTCTCCATCCTCAGCAATCCTGCTATGTAAGGAGTCCTTTGGAGTGAATACATTGTCCTGGAACTCCTGCAATTCATTTTTTATATTTTGGTGCTAGTGTGTGAATTCTCTCGTGCCTGTTGATCATTGAATATCTTCTACACAAAGCATTTGGGTTGATTTGGCGTATGAAGTGTCAATCTTTTGTTAAGTCTCATTACATGAATTTTAACCTCTCCATTGGCCAGCCACACAAGAGGTGAAAAATACTCTGAATTTGAATTAAAGATGACAATTAATTTGTGTGCCAACTTTGTATGTTTATTGTGTATTCTCTGCAGAGACAGCATCTTTTTCTGTCATTTACTGGATGCCTAGGATTTATTTTGGTAAAATAAACTTAGAGAGTCTCCCTCTCCAGCCTCCCAACTCTATTTACAGCAGTTAACCTGAAAACTTAATATTCTCAGTGGCTATTATGAACACAAGAGAAGAAATAAAGACTTCTGACTCACACTAAATGAACGACGATTCAAAAAATAGGCTAGAGTGTATTAGAACTACCCATACACACATCAGTCCCTTCGGAGGGATGTATTGCTTCCTTTTCTACCAGACTTTTATATCCATGACTAATTTTCAGAAATATGACAATAAGAACTTTGCTTTGAGCTTTGAAGGCGAGTCATGAAGACTTTCAAATGCTTTCTCATGGAAGAACTTTTCCATTCACTCACTGGCAGATGCTTAATGTCATTACTGAACACATACACACAGGATCCCCTCTTCTCTTGAGGTTCACCTTAGAATTCAATGCCAATTACAGAAATTGTAGCCCTACATGGGACAAGGAAGACAAGAGTAGCTAACCACTTCCTTTAAGTGGAGTGAGGCTTAACTGTAGAATAAATTTGTGGAGAAAGCAAGAAATAAACAGCTTTTCAGGTATTTCCTAATCTGTTTGCATCACAAAGCAAACAGACCCCTACTGAACCTCAGTCCAGACTTGGAGCGACACTTGTTTTTAGAAATAGGCACGTACCTTTTCTGAGATACAGCAGTCATGGAAGCCAAGTTACAGGGAAATGGCGTCTGCTCCTTCTCTTGGGTCCTTATAGACAACAGGGCTAAGGATGAATAGTTCATCTGTACCTGAAAACTAATTATAGATCCTTAAGTACACAACTGACTGCTTTCCTTGAAGATACCTGAGCAAGCCTGATCTCACATCATCTCTTCTTCTACTGTATTTTTCACTCTGTTTTACTTTCTCTTTCAGGGGTGACAGGAAAAATAAAACCAAAAATCAGCCAAGAACCAAGTATAGTTGCAGAAAAGGGGAAAAGATTTTGCCTTCCCTAAAAAAATGTTAACATTGCATGCCACACAAGGTAAGTAGTGGTAACTGATCATGTTCACTTATCACTTTTAAAATATATAACAAATACATAGCAGAGATTATCTAAGACACAAGGGTCAGACAGAAAAGTCTTAAATAAACATTACTGCAAAAATGATGAATTGGCACATAGAATATAACCTGCTCAGCTGAATCTTTTTATTGGAAAACTATCCTTAACTGGGTTTTAAAGCAAATTTGAAATGTTAATTACTTGGTTGAGAACCTTACTTTTGGAAATAACTCTTCTTGACCTCCTTACCCCATGTATCCATCAGAATCAGTCTGAGGATCTTCAGATCTCACCACAAGCTTTTAATTTTCTTTATTAGGTAACAGGTTTTTCAGGTCAAATTTTCAAAATACTAGGAGCTGCTTTCCAGTGACTAAAGGTACAGGCCCTTGAGGACACTGGGCTAATGTCAAGACCACTTAGACATTAATCTGCCCTTGTAGGTACCTCTGTACCCTGTCCTTTGCCTGAACACCTGACAGTCCTAAATATCAGTACTTGTTAACCTAACCTCGCCCAGGATTAAATCCGATTTAAACACAAGATGTCAGTGTTGTGCTTATGTTACACAGAACTTGGTTTGGAAAATGTCTTGTTCTTTCCCCTAGGAAAATTGTATGACTAAACCAAAAGATTTTAGAATCTTTTAACTATATTATGTCACATATTACAGAATTCTCTCTTTGAAAAAGGACTATCCTCATTGGAGCAGCTGGCACACCGATTTCAGAAGCATTATGGTTTTCGTGTGATATGAATCAAACACATATCCCACTTCTTTGAAAACACTAAATGAAGACTTTTGCTTACTTTATGATTATTTTCCTCTACTTTCATGAGGAAAAGAGGTAAGCAAAGGAGTATTCTGACACTTGTCAAACTCCTGTGTGGTACCACTGATTAACAACCAGTCTCATTGGAGTGGATTGCTCCACAGAACTGCTCCAGCTCTGTAGAGCTGCTCTACTTCTTTCAGTAGAGGTCTCTGTTGTGAAAAAAATTCTCAGTGGAACTACAGAAAGATAAGTAGCTAAACAAAACCATGTCATCCTGTTGAACAGATGATATCGAAGTTCATGCCTACTGAAGCCACAAAACCCCGACAGAAGGAAAATGGAAATAGTGTGTCACAAGCCACATAATATATGTTTTAATTTTATAGCTTGAGAGCAATACTTAATGATCTATGTTTTATGCAAGAGCCCAGACTTCTGTCATTTGAACTTTCACACTATTTTCTCAAATGAAGGAAAAAACAACCAGCTCTACAGAAGCTATTAGCTTCTGTTAAAAACTCGATTCAATATGATAAATACACACAGAAATTAAATACATATAAATATATATATTAAATACACACAGAAATCGATAGTCGTGTCACATAAACACTGAAATGTTTTGTAAACCGAGATTTCGGAATAAGATAGACATTAACCAATATTGTCTACAGAAAAATCTGTGAAGTCTTGGTGTTTTGGATGTACTAGGTAACCATACACACAGCACGGCACACGTTAGATGGACACCACTTGTGTTGTTTCTGGCTTCTTCCACAAGATGGAGTAATAAGATTTTTGCTGCCAGAAAAGCTCCTTGATTTAGTAACTGAATTTATTTCTGTAGTGATTAGATCTGATTCAAAAGTACAAACTGATATAACAGAACTTTATTTGAACTTCCTTACATAAGGAGATATTATCCACCAAACTGACAAAGAGTGAGGAAGATACTGACCACAGACTGTATTTTCCATAGAGGTATTATGTACTTCAGTCAAAAGCAGTATCCAGTTTTAATATCTGAACAGGATGGCAGCACATTCAAATTGTTCTAACCCAAGGGTAACTAACAGGTGACACTAAGAAAAAAGTACTAAGACACTTGTTGTCCAATATTTGGTAAAACAAGGAAAAGAAAGGAAGGATCAACACACTTCATTATGTAAGACATTGTAATCATTTGGAGGCATGTGGATGAGTACTGTGTGAGCTGTGCATGAAGCAAGTGTGTGACAAACACCCCTAGGAATTATCATGCCACTTGTGAAGGAAAACAAGGTGTCTTAAATGTTTTCTCTCCTACCATCCAATGCTTTTTCACTGAAAAAGGAAGGGGCAAGAGAAGTCTTAATACAGAGAAACATAACAGCTCCCTCAGGGACAGGCAGTGTAGAGAATAAGAGGAGAGTATTAATATCCCCTGTGATGCCAGCAGTTTTCTAAATCACATCCAATTAAAGCTCAGATCAAAAGCAGGTATTACAGCAAGTGGAATTTACCCCTTGACTCTCTCCTCTTCCCACCCCTTCCATTGCCTTCGCTGTGATGCACAAGTGTCTCTAGCTCAGAGCAAACACAGCCAGATTGCATCAGCCGTAGAAAGAATCTTTTCAACCTCTTTTTTTCAAAACAAACAAAACCAGCCTCCTCCCAGGCAATTTCTCCTGCCTTTCATGTCATTCATACTCACCACGGATTATGTTGTACAGAACTCAAAGCCTAATTATGTTTCTCTCCCATATACACAAACATCATCCTGGGAGCAAGCAAGTAGACCTATCTTGAGAGTTTTGGTAGAAATAAAAGTAACCGTTTACCAACCTTACCTCTTCAAGTGCAGAATAAATATAATAAAGATTTACATTTCCTTTTATATTTGATGAAACCAAGCTGTGGAGACAGGCAAGATTTTTAGGACTCACCCTCTCTACTAAGTGTCCACCTACTTTAAGCTCTAATGAATCCTGCTGAGGGGTAAATAATTGTTCTTGGGGGTGAATGCTGTTTGCATACTTAGGCATGCTGTCCCGTTGTGAGTTGCTCTCTAAGTGGGCAGTTACTTAAGGAATACTTAGATCTATCTTTTACACAAATCTGCCCGTCATAGAAGTGAATTGTATACTCACTTGTTAGCAGTTGGTCATATTCTGGACACAAAAAGTATCAGTAAGACCATTATGTACTAAATTACAAAAAGTACCATAAAATAGACTGCAAACAGAACTGAGCTCAACAGAAACCCAGTGGCTATCTTTACAGATGTTACATGTGAAGTGTATTACGAAAGGGCTTTGAAGAGTTATCAAGTCTATAGACTAAACAGGGAAAAGGTAATCCCAAGGCTTTAGGGATATTTCTCAAGCATGATACTCTGCAATTCTTCAGGTTATCATTAGAAGAATCCATTGATTGCACGAATGAGGCACAGAAACTGTGTCAACTATCCTATGGAAAATAATTAGAGATGTACACAAGGACTTTTGAAAGAAGGACTATCTCAGGTGGAGGTTGGAAGGCTGCTATCAGTTTAAGTGCCCAAATCTCTACAATTGGTCTCTGGACAATTTTAAATTTCTAGGTTATGTCACCAATTACACGTTATTCTTTTCCTTTAGCAGCATCTGTTCAATCCTAACAGGTGAACAGGTTGGCAAATTTAGGCTGCAGCTTTTCTCTGTCTCCTGGACTATTTTTATGCTGCCATGAGTTTTCCATATGCTTTGTGAATAAAACTAATTTGAACTAAGATGGATTAGCCACCTTCTTGACATCAGGTAGTCTAGAAGAAGCAAACATAACAGTCTTTCTAGTTAAACTTCGTTCAGTTCTTCCTCCTCAGAGAATTCGCTAAGGCCTGGAGTGTGCGACTGGAGACAAGGCCTGCCAAGGTGGGATGGCACTAGTCTGGATTTCTTTATGCTGATGATTCGCTATCATGCCATGCTTCAGTATTGTTCTCAGCTTCCATTACTAAATAAAATCACTATAAATGTTATTGCAAAGCCACAGGAAAATGATCTTCTGCAAGTATCTCCTAAGTTTGGGGGTAGTCTGTTGATAATAATTGTGTCTAATAATTTAACGATAATCATGTCACGTTAACTTTGCAGGGGGTATCTTGGGACACTTATATTTCTGTGACAAGGGTAGTGAAGGGGAGTGGAGCCAAGCAGAGGGAGCTGCATGCTGAGCTCGGTTCCTGCTGTGGCACCAGGGCTTTGCTTTGCTGTGGCAGGGCCACCTGCGCTTGTTGCACTTCTCAAGACAGCTCCTAGAGCTTTTGATTAGAATATCTTCACAACAGCACACTGAAATGGGCAGGGATAAAAGGCACAAAGAAACCATAGATCAGATCTTAGGAAATACTGGATGAGGAGCTGATAATACAAATGCCTTGTGGGATTTAGATCCCAGTGATGTCCAGTCCCAGGCCACTGAGGAAGGGCAGAACAATGTCCTCTGGGGAAGTGGTATAATGACTTGCCAGCTGTCAGCACTCCTTCACTGCACTGATTTGAGCTCTGCCTGGGACCTTGGGGTACGAGAAGTCATCACCTGCCAAGAATCTCCTTCCCAACATTGGAAAACCTTTCAGTGAAAAATCATCTCCAACCTTTCCTTTAGGAGGAAAGCTGAGTGAGAAATTGTTAACAAACTCTCAAATCACTTCCAAATTTCACTTACTTGCTGTCAGGAAGAAACCACACACTCACCAAACCAAGAAAGTTTCCTGAGTCTTTCAGAAGTATACCCAACTAGCCTTCACTTTTCCCACCAAGGCCCAAACAAGACTGCTGTCTTCATTTCTCTTAGAACTTCTCTCAAGTTCAGAAGCATCAGCCAGTGCAACGCATGTCCTCCCACACGGCAAATTCTGCAAAACATTTTCTTCACTTCTTTGCAGGTGCAACCCAGGTTGGGCTGCTCACCACTGCAGCATTGGGTCAGAATTGTGCCAGACTGAGACACTCTCCCCGTACATCATCACGGTCAATTGAGTCCACCAAAATAACACTCATGGCTGATTTAAATATATCACCTGATGCATTTAAATTGAGGCTGACTTGGAGAGCTTTCCTTAGAGTATTTTTAACTCTGGAAGTTGCTCCCTGGTGACCTGATAGACTCCCTAGTTCATTGACTTTCAGGACAATATCCAAGGCTTATATATTTATTGATACCTTTGCCTACAAATGTTGGTGATGATTTATATACACTTATTGAAGACATGTTGAAGGAGTTCACTCAGTTCAAACTAGTCAATATGTTCTTACTTTGTTGTTATCTTTGTATACATGCCATGAATTCTAGTGATGAGTGCACTTTATAAATTGTAAAATAAATACATTTATGCTAAACCATGTGGTTATTTATGGCTCAGAGAGCTAACTTAGCTGAGGCAGCAAACTGATGTTATTGGAACCTAATTCATTCTCAGGCTTCCAGAAGCGAGGAACAAGTCAATTATTCCAGTGTGACATGAAAACTTTATTTATGGTTTCATCGATTAAGAGTATGTATGTGTTATTTACTTAGGATACTGGCTCATTAAAAAACAAAAAAAAAGTCTTTTGTAATCCATTAAACCTTGTTTTCTCTTTGGAATAACATTTCCCAAGCCTACCATTAAAAAGAAGTCAGGAACTGAAGAGAGTCATATTTGGAAGAGTCTCTCTCTGGTTCACTCAAGTAGAGAGAGTGAAAGGTATTTAGCACCCATCCTAGTAGCAGCACTGGATATGCACTTATACCAGGGCTAAAGCATTTTTCTTTTCCCTGGGATAAGCCACATGCTTACGTCTTTTGGTGCACCAGGGTTTCACATGGAGAAGCAGTCATTAGAGTGGTGCTTAATGGGGCAGAGTCTGGT